>NW_026911979.1:0-61644 GCF_963692335.1 Osmerus eperlanus
CCTCCTCTCCCCCCCCTCCTCTCCATCCCCCCCTCCTCTCCCTCCCACCCCTCCTCTCTCTCTCCTCCCTCCTCCTCCTCTCTCTCTTCTCTTCCCTCTCTCTCTGATTGATCTTAATGGGTTCCCCCTCTCCCAGTCTGTAACTGCTTGGAGGAGGGGGGGGGGGGAGAGGAGGGGGGCGGTTTATTGGTCTACAAGGGAGGTGGATTGTTTTTTTGCGGTGAGGTGTGTGGGAGGGGGGGCGGTATGTAGAGTCTGTGTGTTTATGCTTGTGTATGCTTCTATGAGTGTGTGTCTGCATGTATTCCTGCTTGTGCGTCCGTGTGTGCGTCTTCAAGCGCGTGTACATGTGTTAGTGTGTGTGTCAGGGTATGGCTAGAGGAATCTGCAGTCAGGATAATGAGAGGTAATGGATCCCATATGGGGTGTGTGTGTGTGTGTCAGGGCTGTGAGGAGAGTGACAAGCTCCTAACTAGAACCAGATTTCACCATGGAGCCTTTGAACTGTGGAGAGCCAGAGAGTCTACCCCCTCTGTCCTAGACCTAGCATAGTCCTGTCCTAGACCTAGCATAGTCCCCCTGTCCTAGACCTAGCATAGTCCTGTCCTAGACCTAGCATAGTCCTGTCCTAGACCTAGCATAGTCCTGTCCTAGACCTAGCATAGTCCTGTCCTAGACCTAGCATAGTCCCCCTGTCCTAGACCTAGCATAGTCCTGTCCTAGACCTAGCATAGTCCCCCTGTCCTAGACCTAGCATAGTCCTGTCCTAGACCTAGCATAGTCCCCCTGTCCTAGACCTAGCATAGTCCTGTCCTAGACCTAGCATAGTCCCCCTGTCCTAGACCTAGCATAGTCCTGTCCTAGACCTAGCATAGTCCTGTCCTAGACCTAGCATAGTCCTGTCCTAGACCTAGCATAGTCCTGTCCTAGACCTAGCATAGTCCTGTCCTAGACCTAGCATAGTCCCCTGTCCTAGACCTAGCATAGTCCTGTCCTAGACCTAGCATAGTCCTGTCCTAGACCTAGCATAGTCCCCTGTCCTAGACCTAGCATAGTCCCCCTGTCCTAGACCTAGCATAGTCCCCCTGTCCTAGACCTAGCATAGTCCCCCTGTCCTAGACCTAGCATAGTCCTGTCCTAGACCTAGCATAGTCCCCCTGTCCTAGACCTAGCATAGTCCTGTCCTAGACCTAGCATAGTCCTGTCCTAGACCTAGCATAGTCCTGTCCTAGACCTAGCATAGTCCCCCTGTCCTAGACCTAGCATAGTCCTGTCCTAGACCTAGCATAGTCCTGTCCTAGACCTAGCATAGTCCCCCTGTCCTAGACCTAGCATAGTCCTGTCCTAGACCTAGCATAGTCCTGTCCTAGACCTAGCATAGTCCCCCTGTCCTAGACCTAGCATAGTCCTGTCCTAGACCTAGCATAGTCCTGTCCTAGACCTAGCATAGTCCCCCTGTCCTAGACCTAGCATAGTCCTGTCCTAGACCTAGCATAGTCCTGTCCTAGACCTAGCATAGTCCTGTCCTAGACCTAGCATAGTCCCCTGTCCTAGACCTAGCATAGTCCTGTCCTAGACCTAGCATAGTCCTGTCCTAGACCTAGGATAGTCCTGTCCTAGACCTAGCATAGTCCCCCTGTCCTAGACCTAGCATAGTCCTGTCCTAGACCTAGCATAGTCCTGTCCTAGACCTAGCATAGTCCCCCTGTCCTAGACCTAGCATAGTCCTGTCCTAGACCTAGCATAGTCCTGTCCTAGACCTAGCATAGTCCTGTCCTAGACCTAGCATAGTCCCCCTGTCCTAGACCTAGCATAGTCCTGTCCTAGACCTAGCATAGTCCTGTCCTAGACCTAGCATAGTCCTGTCCTAGACCTAGCATAGTCCTGTCCTAGACCTAGCATAGTCCTGTCCTAGACCTAGCATAGTCCCCCTGTCCTAGACCTAGCATAGTCCCCCTGTCCTAGACCTAGCATAGTCCCCCTGTCCTAGACCTAGCATAGTCCTGTTCTAGACCTAGCATAGTCCTGTCCTAGACCTAGCATAGTCCCCCTGTCCTAGACCTAGCATAGTCCTGTCCTAGACCTAGCATAGTCCTGTCCTAGACCTAGCATAGTCCCCCTGTCCTAGACCTAGCATAGTCCTGTCCTAGACCTAGCATAGTCCCCCTGTCCTAGACCTAGCATAGTCCTGTCCTAGACCTAGCATAGTCCTGTCCTAGACCTAGCATAGTCCTGTCCTAGACCTAGCATAGTCCTGTCCTAGACCTAGCATAGTCCCCCTGTCCTAGACCTAGCATAGTCCTGTCCTAGACCTAGCATAGTCCTGTCCTAGACCTAGCATAGTCCTGTCCTAGACCTAGCATAGTCCCCCTGTCCTAGACCTAGCATAGTCCTGTCCTAGACCTAGCATAGTCCTGTCCTAGACCTAGCATAGTCCCCCTGTCCTAGACCTAGCATAGTCCCCCTGTCCTAGACCTAGCATAGTCCCCCTGTCCTAGACCTAGCATAGTCCTGTTCTAGACCTAGCATAGTCCTGTCCTAGACCTAGCATAGTCCTGTCCTAGACCTAGCATAGTCCTGTCCTAGACCTAGCATAGTCCTGTCCTAGACCTAGCATAGTCCTGTCCTAGACCTAGCATAGTCCCCCTGTCCTAGACCTAGCATAGTCCTGTCCTAGACCTAGCATAGTCCTGTCCTAGACCTAGCATAGTCCTGTCCTAGACCTAGCATAGTCCCCCTGTCCTAGACCTAGCATAGTCCTGTCCTAGACCTAGCATAGTCCTGTCCTAGACCTAGCATAGTCCCCCTGTCCTAGACCTAGCATAGTCCCCCTGTCCTAGACCTAGCATAGTCCTGTCCTAGACCTAGCATAGTCCCCCTGTCCTAGACCTAGCATAGTCCTGTCCTAGACCTAGCATAGTCCCCCTGTCCTAGACCTAGCATAGTCCTGTCCTAGACCTAGCATAGTCCTGTCCTAGACCTAGCATAGTCCCCCTGTCCTAGACCTAGCATAGTCCTGTCCTAGACCTAGCATAGTCCTGTCCTAGACCTAGCATAGTCCCCCTGTCCTAGACCTAGCATAGTCCTGTCCTAGACCTAGCATAGTCCTGTCCTAGACCTAGCATAGTCCCCCTGTCCTAGACCTAGCATAGTCCTGTCCTAGACCTAGCATAGTCCCCCTGTCCTAGACCTAGCATAGTCCTGTCCTAGACCTAGCATAGTCCCCCTGTCCTAGACCTAGCATAGTCCTGTCCTAGACCTAGCATAGTCCCCCTGTCCTAGACCTAGCATAGTCCTGTCCTAGACCTAGCATAGTCCTGTCCTAGACCTAGCATAGTCCTGTCCTAGACCTAGCATAGTCCCCCTGTCCTAGACCTAGCATAGTCCTGTCCTAGACCTAGCATAGTCCTGTCCTAGACCTAGCATAGTCCCCCTGTCCTAGACCTAGCATAGTCCCCCTGTCCTAGACCTAGCATAGTCCTGTCCTAGACCTAGCATAGTCCCCCTGTCCTAGACCTAGCATAGTCCTGTCCTAGACCTAGCATAGTCCCCCTGTCCTAGACCTAGCATAGTCCTGTCCTAGACCTAGCATAGTCCTGTCCTAGACCTAGCATAGTCCCCCTGTCCTAGACCTAGCATAGTCCTGTCCTAGACCTAGCATAGTCCTGTCCTAGACCTAGCATAGTCCCCCTGTCCTAGACCTAGCATAGTCCTGTCCTAGACCTAGCATAGTCCTGTCCTAGACCTAGCATAGTCCCCCTGTCCTAGACCTAGCATAGTCCTGTCCTAGACCTAGCATAGTCCCCCTGTCCTAGACCTAGCATAGTCCTGTCCTAGACCTAGCATAGTCCCCCTGTCCTAGACCTAGCATAGTCCTGTCCTAGACCTAGCATAGTCCCCCTGTCCTAGACCTAGCATAGTCCTGTCCTAGACCTAGCATAGTCCTGTCCTAGACCTAGCATAGTCCTGTCCTAGACCTAGCATAGTCCCCCTGTCCTAGACCTAGCATAGTCCTGTCCTAGACCTAGCATAGTCCTGTCCTAGACCTAGCATAGTCCCCCTGTCCTAGACCTAGCATAGTCCCCCTGTCCTAGACCTAGCATAGTCCTGTCCTAGACCTAGCATAGTCCCCCTGTCCTAGACCTAGCATAGTCCTGTCCTAGACCTAGCATAGTCCCCCTGTCCTAGACCTAGCATAGTCCTGTCCTAGACCTAGCATAGTCCTGTCCTAGACCTAGCATAGTCCCCCTGTCCTAGACCTAGCATAGTCCTGTCCTAGACCTAGCATAGTCCTGTCCTAGACCTAGCATAGTCCCCCTGTCCTAGACCTAGCATAGTCCTGTCCTAGACCTAGCATAGTCCTGTCCTAGACCTAGCATAGTCCCCCTGTCCTAGACCTAGCATAGTCCTGTCCTAGACCTAGCATAGTCCCCCTGTCCTAGACCTAGCATAGTCCTGTCCTAGACCTAGCATAGTCCCCCTGTCCTAGACCTAGCATAGTCCTGTCCTAGACCTAGCATAGTCCCCCTGTCCTAGACCTAGCATAGTCCTGTCCTAGACCTAGCATAGTCCTGTCCTAGACCTAGCATAGTCCTGTCCTAGACCTAGCATAGTCCCCCTGTCCTAGACCTAGCATAGTCCTGTCCTAGACCTAGCATAGTCCTGTCCTAGACCTAGCATAGTCCCCCTGTCCTAGACCTAGCATAGTCCCCCTGTCCTAGACCTAGCATAGTCCTGTCCTAGACCTAGCATAGTCCCCCTGTCCTAGACCTAGCATAGTCCTGTCCTAGACCTAGCATAGTCCCCCTGTCCTAGACCTAGCATAGTCCTGTCCTAGACCTAGCATAGTCCTGTCCTAGACCTAGCATAGTCCCCCTGTCCTAGACCTAGCATAGTCCTGTCCTAGACCTAGCATAGTCCTGTCCTAGACCTAGCATAGTCCCCCTGTCCTAGACCTAGCATAGTCCTGTCCTAGACCTAGCATAGTCCTGTCCTAGACCTAGCATAGTCCCCCTGTCCTAGACCTAGCATAGTCCTGTCCTAGACCTAGCATAGTCCCCCTGTCCCTAGAACAGTCCCAGCCTAACATTAGCCTGCAGCCTGTACTTGAACTGTTTAAATGCGTGTGTTTGTGTGTTGAAGGGGCTGGAGGAATCTGTAAACAGCACAGTGAAATCTAACGTGTGTGTGTGTGTGTGCGTGTGTGTGTCCTCCAGGACGGTGGTGATGCCCATAGCGCAGGAGTTCTCCCCTGACATGGTGCTGGTGTCGTCTGGGTTTGACGCTGCTGAAGGGCACCCTGCACCCCTGGGAGGGTATCTGGTCACACCCCGATGTAAGCTCATTACACACACACACATTACACATCACACACACGCACACTCTCACACACACACACACACATTACACATCACACACACGCACACTCTCACACACACACACACGCACACTCACACACACATAATCATCACACACTCACACACACGCACTCATCATCACACACTTCCTGATGTATGCCTGATCACAACACCATGGGGTTGGGTTCATGGTTCATCTCACTCACACTCCCTGTTAGATTAAACTAGTCATTCTTTCTTTCTTCTCATCCTCCACTCTTCCTCTCCTCTCCTCCTCAGTGTAGACCAGCAAACACTGGATGAGATTACAATGACTGATGTCCCTCCCTAGTCATGGAGGTAGAGGGTCCAGAGCAGGGTTCTGACCGTGTGTGTGTGTGTGGCAGGTTTTGGGTTCCTGACCCGTCAGCTGATGGGGCTGGCTGGGGGTCGGGTGGTGCTGGCCCTGGAGGGGGGTCACGACCTCACCGCCATCTGTGACGCCTCCGAGGCCTGCGTCAGCGCCCTGCTGGGGGTGGAGGTGAGGGGGCATGCCACACCCTGCTTTGGGGCGGGGCTGGGATGGGGGGCTGGGCAAGGATGGGGGGCGGGGCTGGGATGGGGGGCTGGGATGGGGGGCGGGGCTGGGATGGGGGGCGGGGCTGGGATGGGGGGCTGGGATGGGATGGGGGGCTGGGCGAGGATGGGGGGCGGGGCTAGGATGGGGGGCTGGGCGGGGCTGGGATGGGGGGCTGGGATGGGGGGCTGGGCGGGGCGGGGATGGGGGTTTTGGCGGGGCTGGTGTATTTAGGGGACATGCATTTTATTTGTTAAAATGTTGTGTGCATGTGAGCTTGTGTAGTGATCCCTTTCCTCCTCTCCCCTCCTCCTCCTCCTCTCTGCTCCTCCTCCTCCTCTCCCCTCCTCCTCCTCCTCTCTGCTCCTCCTCCTCCTCTCCCCTCCTCCTCTCCTAGGAGCCTCTGTCAGAGGAAGTGTTACTCCAGAAGCCCAGTCCTAATGGAGTCTGCTCACTCCAGAGAGTCCTACAGATCCACGGTACTCCTCTACTCCCCTCTCTCTCTCACTCTACCTCTCTCTCTCTCACTCTACCTCTCTCACTCTACCTCTCTCTCTCTCTCACTCTCTCTCTCACTATACATCTCTCTCTCCCCCCCTCTCTCTCTGTCTCACATGTGTGTGTGTGTGTGTGTGTGCAGGTCAGTACTGGCCGTGTCTGCGGGCCTACAGCAGCAGCGTGGCTCTGTCCTTCCTGGGGGCTCAGAGGACAGAGTGTGAGGAGACTGATGCTGTCAACGCCCTGGCCTCTCTGTCTGTAGGGGTCCTCACCAGCAAGAGGTACACACCCACACACACACACACACACACACACACACACACTAATAGACAGACACACACACACACGTATACACACACATACTAATAGACAGACACACACACACACGTATACACACACGTTGCTTACACGAATGCTTATACACACACACACACACATTCCTGCATCGTTCACATAGCTCCAAACATTACGTAACACAAGCAAAACACCCGAGTACACATTCTTTAAACTTTCCAGAAGCCTCCACACCCTGCAGGCTCTCTCTCTGTATCTCTGGAGCTGCAGGCTCTCTCTCTGTATCTCTGGAGCTGCAGGCTCTGGACACACACTGGAACTGTCAAGATTTACAAAACATCAATATTCTGTGAAAATATGACATTCGAAACATCTTCTGACATGCAGAAACTGGTGATGGTTAGGTTTCTAGTAATGTATCGTGTTTATAGTTCATTATCTGATCTATGACAATACAGACTGTCTTATGTCACGTAAATAATTTATAGACTATCTAAAAATAGACTGTCTTGTATACAAATCTTCTATAGACCATCTGAAAACAGACTTTTCTGAATTAAATGTTACCTGCCCGTTTACACCGCCGTCTCAAACCCTCTGTCTCCACTTGTCTCCGCCCCCAGCCTGTCTGACGAGCCAATGGAGCACGAGGAGGACACCATGTAGAATATACTGACCAATCACCGCACAGACCTCACATTCACAAAGTCCTTATCCACCAATAGCCTTGCAGCTCCTGTGCTGTCACATGACTACAGAGAGGGAGGAGCTCTGCCTTAAAAACCCTCAGTATACACACAGACACACCACATACTCACACTGTGCCTCAGAGAAGGTTCTACAGTACAACACACACACACCACATACTCACACTGTGCCTCAGAGAAGGTTCTACAGTACAACACACACACACACCACATACTCACACTGTGCCTCAGAGAAGGTTCTACAGTACAACACACACACACCACATACTCACACTGTGCCTCAGAAAAGGTTCTACAGTACAACACAGACACACCACATACTCACACTGTGCCTCAGAGAAGGTTCTACAGTACAACACAGACACACCACATACTCACACTGTGCCTCAGAGAAGGTTCTACAGTACAACACACACACGCAGACAAGACACACACCTTACACACTTCCCCATGTAGTCATCAGACCAAGCGAGTCTCATGTCAGTTATCTGTGTGTGTGTGTGTGTGTGTGTGCGTGTGTGTGTGTGTGTGTGTGATGAAACATCTACTGAACTGTAAATACTTGGGACATTTGTTTGTGAAGGAGATTAAAGTGCTGAAGTATGAAGATCAGAATAGGATCAGAGAATCTCAGTTTTCATGCGGTAACCAGCGGCACGACGACCGAGCGCAGCCAATCAGGCGAAGGACGTCCTTGTTGGGTAACCGTGACAACGAGCGTGTGAGAGCGGAAACTTTTTTTTTTCTTCTTCATCTTCTGTCCTCACGGTGTTCCGTTTCTGCGCTCCGCTCCGAGGAAACACGCCGGGAAGGGTCGACAACAGGTTGAGACCCAGACACAACATGGCCGCTCCCGCGATCAACACCTCGACCTGCTCTGTCTAACAGGAGAAGTTAAAATGGCCACCGCCGCCGAAGCTAAACATTCCTGGGAGGCCTGGAGGAGCCAGGAAGCTGGCCACAGAGCCAGCTGATGATGTCACTAACACTCAGTAAAACCACTAAAGAAGAAGACAAAAGACGAGGAGGAGGAGAAGGATGGTGATGGATGGTGATGGATGTCTCTTTTGTAGAGAACCAGCCCGTCATGTTTTTGCACTGTCTATTCTGTAATGTGAACCATGAGGAAATCCTAAACTCTGGGAAATAGAAAAGCTCTAGATATTTAATGATCTTTTTGGACTTTGAAAACAGGATTTAAATCTGTGTTCTTTCGTCCACTTACATTCAGTAATGACCTGTACGTTCAGCCTGTACGTTCAGCCTGTACGTTCAGCCTGTACGCTCAGCCTGTACGCTCAGCCTGTACGTTCAGCCTGTACGTTCAGCCTGTACGCTCAGCCTGTACGTTCAGCCTGTGCGTTCAGCCTGTACATTCAGCCTGTACGTTCAGCCTGTACGTTCAGCCTGTAATGGCCTGGATTGACGCAAATAGGGCTATTTCTACAGAACAAAGTGCTTTTGTAAATATATTTTTTGAAATGTGTTTTGGGACAGATGTAGTCACGATTAGCACAGCATTTGCTGTCCATATCCAAGTGTCTTAGCTATTAAACACACACACATGCAAACACACATTTCACAATGTATTGCTAGTGACATGCTGAAGACCAAACACATGAAGGTTATTGCTGTGTCGTGGATATTAAACACACACTCACATTTACAATATAATACTAGTGAAGGTTTCTGGTCTTCAGACTGAAGCAGAGAGAGCCATCACAGGCTACTGTGTGTTCCGGTCTGTTAGCTGCTTTGTACCACCACCACGGCCATTCCACAGCTTCTTCCCTTGAGGACCAGGATTACTGTTATAACTATAAGGACTTGATGCACTTAATGAAGATCACCCAAAGAAATATGTCTTGGTTGACTGTCTGCAAAGGGACCAGTGTGGATTTTGCTTTGTGTTGATTGTGTCTGTGTTCTGTTTCTACGTTAACTGTTTGTACTTTAGCGGTTTGTATATCAATGTTGACTATTTCTGCATTCGCTTTTATTTTTTATTTGTATTACATTGAGTCTAGGTTGACCATTTTTACGTTACCTGTGTCCGTGTCACCTGTCTTCATGTTGTCTATGACCAGCATCGTTCGTCAGCGATGGGACCATTGTGTATACTGCTTTATCCGGATTTCTGTGTCTAGGTTGTATATTTCTACGTTAACTGTGTCCACGTTGTCTATGACCAGCATTGGAACTTGCGTGTCTTAATTCCCCCTCCCCTTCATGAACCCTGAAGAGAAGACAAGCTCTAACTCCCTCCACTATGATGTATAAGGGCTCATATGTTGATAGTGACTTTGGGTCTGTTTGACAGCCCTCTGAATACTGTGCTGAACTCATCCAGGTCCCTGAAACCTGTTGAAGCAAAGCCTTGTAGATGTAGATACAGCCTTTATTGTGTGTGACCTATGACCTATAGTAACCGTGGTGACTGCTAAGGAGTCGTATAGCCCTGTGTATGTTTTTACTATACTCTGCACCAATCACTGTGGACAGCTAAGATGTGTGTGTGTGTGTGTGTGTTGCCTTCAGGACTCTGGGCTAGGTTAGCCTATCGGACTCCTCTAACAAGTTTCTACTGTTCATAGAAGTACATTGAAGTAACAAACTGCATTCTTACTCTTTCAAGTGACTGTGTGTTTGGAAGACCAAGGCAGGAAGTGTGTGTGTATGCCTGTGTGTTCAATACTGTACAAGACTGTTTGGTAAAAAAGGAAGAAAAAAACCAAGTCATATTTGGCCACGGTGTGTTTGTCTCCTAACAAACTTAAACTTCTCTTAATTCCTTAATTCAGTATTGCTCTGTTTCTGTGAGTCACTGTAAATAGATACTTCAGACCAAATGGCATCACGTGTGTGCCTTGATAATGTACAGCAGAAGGTATCTCTAACTGTGGTCCAGTAACAAAACATGAACGTTGAATCTTTTAATATTTCAATATTATTCACCTGTTTTACTATGTGATGGCATCTCTCTGTGTGCATAGAACAAACATCTTTTTTTCTACTGTTTTACTCGTCTTAATTAAATGAAACATTTTGACCTTTATAGAATCTCCTTTTGCTATGCTTTTGTAGAACAGTGTGAGGGTGATGAGTTTAAACTGAAACGGAGAAATAAGGATTCTAGTATTTATTTCAGGACCCAGATGAACACACAACATAGTAGACACACAAAACAACAACAAGACTGTCGTTCAGGCATTCTGGAAAGACGCAGTCACACACAGTCAAAACATCTGGTTAATCAAGAAGTCTACAAGTGCATCACAAACACAACTTTTCTTCCAAAGCTGTTTTTATGTCCCTGTTCCAAAGGCTTGTATCTTGTAAGGCTTGTTAACAATTAGTTGTACATTTATCAAAAGCTTTACACAATGACTATGGAAGCACCACACTTCACAATTTGTAGCCGGTAAATCATGTTTGGGGTGCTCACCAGATAGAGCCGGTGTACCACGGGGGGTAAGGCTTTAACACAGGCGTTCGGGTTCGATTCAAGCCTGGGTCATTTCCTTCATGTCCTCCCCTCACTCTTCTACATTTCCTGTTTCTCTCCACTGTCACTTTCATAATAAAGCCAGGGGGAAAAACTTGAAAGAAACAGTTTTTGATCCCAAAATGGTTTCAACTCTCATGATCTAAAGTGCAGTTATCCCAGAGTCAATGACCTGAGTCGTTATGAAATCCTTTCTGTTGGTGATTGGTTTAGTCTGCCTAGTTTGTTCTCTGGGAACAAGTGAGCTTGGCTCCACTGTGCTGGACAAGAGCAATCAATCACAGACGGGGTTTAGGGGATTTGGGAGACGTTATGAGTGTGGGGGAGGGGGGCGTCTTACTTCAGAGTGCGTGATGCGAAGGCCTCTGGCCCCAGATTAAGGATCTCCACACCAGTGACAGTATTCCTTTGGAACCACTAGTCCTGTACTTAACATTTATGCAGCATGCACATTGATGTTGAACCCGGAGCATTGAGATGTTCCAGAAGATTCCAGAGGATTCCAGAGTTGATGTTCAAAAGGCTCCTGGCATCCAAGGTTCCAGAGTGTTGGCGAATTGGGAACCCCAGAACAGACACAGGTGTGCTGGAGCCAGTGGTGACTGAACTGCTCTCTCGGGTGAGCCGTCTAATCACAACACCAAACAGGACATCCCACAAAGTCTGAAGCAATACTTGGGATTTTTCACCTCCATTTTTATGGGTTCCTGTCCCTGTGGGTGGTCTAGGAAGGAGAGGAGAACACCAGATCCTGTCGTCGGACAAGGCCTGGGGTCGAAGGTGAAAGCCCGAAGGTTTCCATAGTTACGGTTACAGAGATGGAGACACAGGAAGTAATTAAACCACCAGCAGGAGCCCTCCCCTCAGCTTGGTGTCGGGTGCTGTGGAGACAAAGGGTACATGGAATCACTTTCAGGAGACGTCCTGGAACAGCTCTGGACATCAGCCGCAGGTCAGCACTCCTCACACTGTTCCAGAACCTTCTCCAGGACCAGGCTTAGGCCACAGTCACTGGCACCAGACACAGCAGTTGTCATAGCATAGTCGCTTTAATGTTAAACTGTGTAACAATCGAGTGCCCAGAACACTGAAATTACCTCAGGGAGAGAGAGAGAGAGAGAGAGAGAGAGAGAGAGAGAGAGAGAGAGAGAGAGAGAGAGAGAGAGAGAGAGAGAGAGAGAGAGGGAGAGAGGGAGAGAGGGAGAGAGGGAGAGAGGGAGAGAGGGAGAGAGGGAGAGAGGGAGAGAGGGAGAGAGGGAGACATATGGCTTTGCATGAGTCATAGACATCGGTTCTTGACAACGGTTGGGAAACTCAGGAAACAAGGATGATCTCACCAGTGTGGTAGCAACATACACTTTATATACTCGTATTTTATATATTGTATATAATAAAATATACCCTACACACATATTTAATATATTTACATATTTAGCATATCCACACTATGAATATCCACAAAACTGTTTTGATTGCACGATTCCACTCCCTGAATAGTGATAAACATTCCTTTGCGTAATACCAATCCTTTTGAATTGATTTACTACAGATACAGTATAGTTACATTTAACTTCAAAAGAGCCTTTCAAACGAAAAAAAAAAAATCCTCTTCATACTATATTTGTATAGGCACAGTAGGCTAAATGTATCCTTCCGCCAGGTTATAAACACAACCTCAATCGTACACGTCATCTTTGCAGCTCTCTGAGGACATGTTGGTTTTCCCCCATCAACCGCAAAAACAACCGCTAGCCCGTCGCCCGTCTTTTACTTCAAAGTCTGCAGCGTTTACTTGCGCGACTGAACACAGATAGCTCACACCGGGCGGACCGGGTAGGACTGGGAAAATTGGGTTGAGATGGGGTGGCTAGGCGACCTATAGCTCACTGATATAGATTTAAGATCGGGCACATGAATACAATATTATGATGTTGATCATAATAATCAATATAATCATTTTAAATAATAAGTAATAATAATAATAATATTGATTCGTATTGAGGAAATTTAGGCCTACTTTTTATTAGTCTCTATTCATCCTTCTCCAGGATGTCACATGGAGGAGATCACAGTTGAGGGTCAGTCAAACCGAGGGATTTAAACCACCGTATCTATGGGACGTCAAAACATGACCCTTCTATGGTGAACTATAAACAGAGCCTTCATAAACTATGCCAAGATTCAGTTATTTCTTCAAGGAGCTCAGTGTTTAGAGCACTTGACGGTAGATCAAGAAATCGCAGGTTAAAATCCAATTTACTATACTTAATGGCTATGGATAAAAGTAAATGAAAACATAATAATTTAATTGTTTTTTGCGTTTACCGGCTCGTTGTGAGCGGGCCCGTGCCTGACAGGGAGGGACAAGTCACAGACACCTCGTTCACGAGCTCTGGTGGTTTGTGGACGGGACGAAGGCAGCCCTTTGATGGTGGTATGATACATGACTTTAGGGAGAACGTTTGTTATTCTTGCACACTGCCAACTCGGCCTATCTCAAGTCTGCTGCAGTTGCACAGACGCGGATTTCTTTTTTAAATTAAAGGACAGCAGCTTCAAAATAGAGTTGTTGTTTTTTTTAAAGATATGAATGGCCTGTTTTTGTGCATACCAAACTGAATGTTTGGATTAATATTCCAGTTTCTGTCCAAGTGATCACCCTTTGCTCTCTCCCCCTACCCCTCTCTCTCCTCTCTCCCTCTCCCTCTCTTCCTCCCTCTCTCCCTTGCCTTCTCTGTCTCTCACTCCCCCTATTCCTCCCTCTCTCTACTCTCTCCCCCTCTTCTTCCCTTTCTCTCACTCCCTCCCTACCTCTCTATATCCCCTCCCCTTCTCTCTCTCTCTCTCTCTCTCTCTCTCTCTCAGGTCTTTGCTTTCTAGGTTTCCTCTCTCAACTGCTCCTGTTCACCAGTTCACTGAAAGGTGCAAGGGAAGAGGACACACAGAAACAGGTTTCAGATGTAAACAAGGTGATGAAGCATGATGAAGGAAAGCTGAGAGTCTGGCCAGACGTACCTGATTCAGGGCAGGAGAGGGGTCGAGAGCCTGGACTGACAGGTCGTAGAGCGGGGGTCAGTGGTCAGGGGTCAGGGTGTCCTGAGGGGAACTGGGGAAGTTGACCCGGGGTGAGGAGGTGAGCGGA
Organism: Osmerus eperlanus; assembly: GCF_963692335.1. Classification (NCBI taxonomy): domain Eukaryota; kingdom Metazoa; phylum Chordata; class Actinopteri; order Osmeriformes; family Osmeridae; genus Osmerus; species Osmerus eperlanus. The sequence continues at coordinate 14,060 of NW_026911979.1, forward strand.
GGGAAGGGGGGCGCTAGGGTAGGCAGATGTGCAAAGTCGAGGGGTGCTTTGAGTTGAAGGGTGACTAAGTAACAAGACTGGAGGCAAGTGAGACCAAGTAGCCTAGTGGCTAATAAGGAGAGCTAGTGGTTAGCAGGCATGGAGATCAAGGAGGCTAGTGGCTAATTTCTAGCAGAAATTATGACTGGTTAGCTGTTAGCAGGGGTAAAGGACTTGGGGGCTAGTGGCTATCAGACATCTGATAGCTAGCAGACTGATAGCTAGTGGCTATCAGACATGGAAACCAAAGAGGCTTGAGGCAAATGGCTACCAGATTTGGTGGACTGCTAGTAACTGGCTAGTGGCAAGGAGACATGGTCCAATGTTTGTGGCTAGTGGCTAGAGACAATAATAGTCTAGCATACTGTTTGGCCTGGATGGTTGTGCATTAGCTTGAGGCTAATAGCCCATGGCTAAACAAGGCTAATGGCTAGTGACATTTTAGACCAGGAAAGCTAGTGATCAAAAGCTAGCTGCTAACAGACATGGTAGAAATGGCGCTCCATGAATGCTAGTAGGTAATAGAAAAGGACTAGAGGACATGCTCGTCCCCAGGGATGCTAGCGGCTAGCAGACACGGAGGACCAGGCAGGCTAGTGGCTAGCGGACATCGTGGACCAGGCCCCCTCCATCCTCCAGACAGAGAAGGCATAGCTCAGTCTCTCGTGGGCCAGGTAGTTGCAGCTGGCCAGCTTGGCGTCCATCTGGTCGCTCTCCAGCACCTGGTACAAGAAGTCGATGTACCTGGAGGCCAGCTTCAGGATCTGGATCTTGCTCAGCTTGTCCGAGGGCAGCGTGGGGATGATCTTGCGCAGCGAGGCGAAGGCGTCGTTCAGGGACTGGGTCCTCTGACGTTCGCGCACGTTAGCGATGACGCGCTGGGCTTGCGGGTCCTCCAGGGTGGTTCCTCCGGGCGACAGCGCCATGGGCAGGGCCGGGGCCGGACCCAAGGACGGGGGACTCTTCTTGGGCCTCTTCGGTCCAGAGGGGACCTGGGTCTGGAGAGAGGCCCCCTTGGACTTGGGGGTCTTTGCCTTGTCGCGCGTTGCCGCGGCAATGTCCGCCTTTCTGGTGCCGGTGACTCGTTTGCGTGCGCCGGTGGCGGGAACGGGGGCGATGACGACGGAGGCTGTGGCGACGGTGGAGATGGCGGCGCCCGTTGCCACGACAACGGGGCACATGTTGGACGGTCTTTCCGGCTCCTCCTCCTCACTGGACGTGGCCCCGCCCTCCTCGGGGAAGTCGATGCTGGTTGTCTCCTCTCCCATGGTCCGCACCTCCCACACCTCACCTTCTCTCTCTCTGTCTCTCTGTCTCTCTCTCTCTGTCTGTCTCTCTCTCTCTGTCTCTCTGTCTCTCTCTCTGTCTCTCTCTCTGTCTGTCTCTCTGTCTGTCTCTCTCTCTCTCTCTCTGTCTCTCTCTATTCAATTCAATGTCTTTCTATCTCTCTGTCTCTCTGTCTGTCTTTTTCTCAGTCTCTCTTTCTGTCTCAGTCCCTATCTCTCTGAATCGATTTCTCTCTCTCTCTGCCTTGCTGTTTCTCTCTATCTCTCTCTTTCTCCTCAAGATTCTTGTCTTTCTTGGGATCTCCACTCTGCCACTCTCTTCTTCTTTCTCTCTCTCTTCTCTCTCTCTTTTTGACACTCTCTCTTCTCGTCACTCTTTCCCGGTTTCTGGCTAAGCTGACGTGGGGTGTTAGCTTAGCATAGCCTGTCCGTAAACACTCCAGGTACAGCCTGCAGAGGAAGTCAATGGGCAGATCATCTGGTTCCAGCACAGGAAATGTCGTCCATAAATGTAGTCCAGTCCATTGATATATCAGCGGGCTGGTTCGGTCTGTCTGTCTGCGTTGTGTTTCTGAGCTCCATCTATAGCTACGGTCAACCAGCGAGGCTTTTTAACAGGAGGAGGAGGATGGAACTACAGATCTCCTTCCCATCTGGTTCCCTGATTGGTCCAGATGTGGTTCTGGGGCGTGACCAGGTCAAGAATAACAGGAAGTAGTCGGAGGTGATTGGCGGAGGGTGAAATCGACGAGGCGGAGACTGGGGCATGTGGGCCGACCAATCAGATGTGTTTCTGGCGTTTTTTTATGTTTTTTTTTTAGAAGTCGTCCAAGTTTATGGGTTCCAGATTTCTTTCAAAACAAGTTGCTAACCACCCCTCCCCCCTTTCCCCACCCCTCCCTCCCTGCTTCTCTCTCCATCCCCTCTCTCTCTCTCTCCCTCTTTCTCTCTCTCTCTCTCTCTCTCTCTCTCTCTCTCTCTCTCTCTCTCTCTCTCTCTCTCTCCATCCCTTCATCCCTACTCCCTCTCTCCCTCTTTCTCTCTCTCTCTCTCTCTCTCTCTCCATCCCTTCATCCCTACTCCCTCTCTCCCTCTTTCTCTCTCTCTCTCTCTCTCTCTCTCTCTCTCTCGCCATCCCTTCATCCCTACTCCCTCCCTCTCTCTCTGTCTCTCTCTCTCTCCATCCTTCCCTCCCTACGTCTCCACAACTCAACACTATCATCAATTTCCCCCCTTTGGATTTGGAAAAAAACAAGGGGAACAGTTGAGAAGAAGAAAAAAGGGTTTAAAGAAAAGAAGCTTTAAAATGTATTTTTTGGGGGTCTGTGATTTAGACAGCACCTTCCCCCCCCCGATCACCCCCCCCCCCCTCCACCCTTCACTGCTTTACCGTCCAATAGGACGACACTCAGAACCACGGCAGCCCTACCCTAAGAGTAGTGTCCTAGAATGTTCTAATCACATTTAGTAATCAGAACCGTAGACGTCACATTCTTCTGATCTTTCACCGTCCATACTTATAAGGACCCATTTGCAATCAGCAGAAACCACGCTTCGCTGAGCTGTTGTTTTTTGAGTGTGTGCTGTTTTTTTTTTCTCACCAGATCAGTATATCTGCTTCAGAGCAGCCGCAGAAAAAAGCTGTATGTTCAGAGCGGTTTAGTTTTACTGGGCTGGCCTTGGCTCTGCGCTGTGACTGGTCGACGGGAGCTTCAAGGGAAACTGGCATTCCTGAGGACGGCAATGAAGTCTAATAGCAGCATTAGCTCAGCGAGGAGAAGAGAGTAGGAAGGAGGACCAGAACCCAGGCAGATCCCTCAGGGCTGGCGTTTCATCCTGGGTGCCAGGATCAGAACATACTGTAGGTCATAGAACATAGAACATAGGTCATAGAACAGGGAACATGGGTCATAGGTCATAGAACAGGGAACATGAACACAAAACAGAGAAGACATAGAAGAATAAAAAATTGTTAATAGAATGTAGGTCATAGAACATAAGTCACGGAACATAGAACATAGAAGATGAAGAAGGAACAGAGAACATCTGGAACGCCCACAGCGCAGGTCTTCCAACATGGTCGACGTTCCCGCTCAGCGAAGTGTTTAACTTCTGAGAGCTGACACGCTGGCAGACTGGATCCCACACAGGAAAACAGGATACTTAAATATATACTTAAATTATAACTAATTTAAATGTATTAAATGAGAGCTTGATGCATTTTCATTACATTGATCTTTTTCTACACAATTGTAATTGTCCTTACTGATATTTAACTTTAATATGATGAAGGCCTATGTAAGCATGTTTGCACTTGAACTTTGCAAGCATACTTTAAGTATAATCTTTTTTCTCTTGGGACGATTGTTCTACAGCGGTATTTGGTTAGGCTGCCCTGTGTGAAGCACAATCCACTCTCAGCATCTGACTTGGTTTAAGGCAGTTTTAGTGGGAAATTCTATTGTGTCCCAACTGCCAGTTTTGAACTTGAAGAACGTTCTAGAACATCTGTTGCATCATAATGGCCTGTTGGTTCTGAATCTGGCACATGCTCGTCAGAAGTTGTTGACTTGTTTACCATTCTTTAATCCTTCCTCTAATTATTGGTTCGTAAATGGGCACTTCATGAAGACTCAGTTAGTACAGCTTGTCTAAGATGATGACAGAGCCTTTTCAGCCAGGGCACGCACCCTCACACACACACACACACACACCCTCACACACCACACGCACTTGTTCCCAGTAACATCTGCCCTGCTCAGGACAACATAGTTAGCAGTTATAGTTTGTTGTTCCGTCTTAGCAACAAGACGGTAGAAAGTGGATACGTTATTATCAGTAGAGATGCAGGGAATTTTGACCACTTGTCAATATATAAAACTAGTTTACTGATACTCCTGTGGACATATATATATACTACTGTATATATATATATGATATAATATATCCAATAGAAAGAGGTTTTCAGCAGGTTAGACCTGTTTGTATGCAGGCACCTGGAACAATGGGCTGTGATGTCATAGAGGTCATTGATGCCATTGTGAGCAGCGGACCATTCTGGAACAGCGAGGATTCCTTTCAAATGGAGACATTTAAACAAAATCAGTGTGTGTTTGTATCATCTCGGCCTAGGCCCCTAGGGGTACACACACACACACCCACACACACGCATACACCCACACACACACCCACCAACACACACACACACACACCTGAAACTGATCAAACTATTTATACTTTATCTACAATTCCATTGCAAGTCCCACTTAGCTGTAAATAAATACCTTAGAAGCAAACTGAAAGAAGGGAACATGGATATCAGAGTTGATATAAACACATATATACACAGACTGCAGGGGGGGAGGGGGGACTGGAGGGGGGGGGGGGCACACAATGCCCGGTGTTGTACGGAGAAAAGCCCCCGGTGGTGGGCGGAGCCTGGAAACAGGAAGTGAAGCGAGCGCTCAGTCTTGAGCTGCATGCTCAAACGAGAGCTTAGCCTAAATATTTCCACAGAGAGAGACGGGAGAATGTTATCACACGTGGAGGTTATATACACACACACACACACACACACAGATGTTTGCAGACACCAGTGCACGCGTCAGACAGACTACATGACCTTTCACATCGCCAAATCACATGCATGGAAAGTGAAACACACAACACAGATTCATAAACACGTGCACACACACACACGCGCACGCGCGCACACACACACAAACCACACATGGATTTCTACAGACACACATACAAACCACACATGGAAATACGCACCCACATACACACACACAAACACATGGATTTATACACACACAAACATACACACAAAAAAAACATGGAAATACAGACAGACTCACACACACACACTAGGCTTGGCAATGTCTCGCGTGCCACTGTGCCATTGTCTGTCTAACATGGAGGAATGCCTGACAGGAAAAACAGGACACAGGCTCAAAGGGAAAAAAGGATTGAAAAGGAAGAGACAGGGAGAGGGAGAGAGAGAGGAGAGATAGAGTAAGACAGAAAGAGACAGAGAGAGAAAAAGAGAGAAACAGTGAAAGAGAGAAAGACAGACAGAGAGAGAGAGAGAGAAAAAGAGAGAGAGAGAGCAAAAGAGAGAGAGAGAGAAAGAAAGAAAGAGAGAGAGAGAGCCTTTCCATTCCAACCAGGTCCAGATGGATGGATGGTCGTGGATCTCTTTGATCTCCTCCACCAGACCCTGATTGATGTTGCGCATTTCATTTCCTCGTCAATGACATGACATATTGTTACTCTTTCACTCTCATTCTATCTCTCCCCCCACCATCTCTCTCTCGTTCTCTCACTCTTTCTCTCTCTCTCATTCTCTCACTCTTTCTCTCTCTTTCTTTATTTCACTCTTTCTCTATCTCTTTCTCTCTCTCTTTCTCTCTCTTTCTCTCTCGTTCTCTCCCCCCCCCTCTCTCTCTCTCTCTCTCTCGCTCTTCTTCTGCTGTCCCTCAACAGTCAGGACACATAATAAAAAGATGAATGAAAATTCATTCGTACATTTGCAACAAAACTAAGACTGTAGAAACCAGAAATGTTGGAGTGGAAACCTGGAACAAACAGATTTGACTTGGAGTCCTCCCGCTTAGAACTGACTGCAGATCAAGAGGACGCAGGTTCGAATATCCCCTGTATTGAATAATGCTTTGAATAAAAAGTGTTTGCTGGATGAAAAAACTAACAGAAAAGTAGTCTGACACACAGCTATACTCAGCTCCAGTTCACCCAGCTAGACTCCGTTTGTGTCTAAGTGTGACAGCAAGCCAGGCAGAGCTGTCCACAGAGAAGAATCGAGATTAACGTTTTTGTTTGTCACTGACTGTTGGCTCATCAGGAAGGGAAGACAAACAGAGACAGAGACAGAAAGAGATATAGAGAGACAAAGAGAGCGAGAGAGAGAGAGGGAGAGAGGGAGAGAGAGAGAGATAATGAGATGCAGAGAGAAGACGTGTGAGACTCCTACAGAACTTCCGCACACGAGACCAAACAGTCAGCATAGACACTTCTGCACTGTTTATTAGTTGTGTCGTACAGACACACAAATACACACTCAAACAAGCAACACGTATATACACACACACATCTAGCCACTATTGTACTGTTTGTTTGTTGTGTATGTGTTTACACACACAAACACACGGATATAAACACACACACAGACAATGTTTTTAAACATTTATACACACACATAATGCAGCATGAGGTTGTTGATGCTTGTGTTCCCTGCCCCAAAACACGCACACCAACACACACACACCAACACACACCTTTGTTGATGCTTGGGTTCTGATCTGGTACATCAGCTATGAACCCTCCGCCTGCCCCCCCAACACACACACACTTACACCAACACACACACCAACACACACAGTTGCCATGGTACTCTGCCGCATCTGGGCTCCATTTCCTCAGGAGAAGAAACACTTCCTGTGTGTGTGCGCGTGTGCGCGTGTGTGGGGGAGGCATGGTTAATGTTTGGGTATTTCAGATTAGGCTCAACCCACGAGTTTATATGTGTGTGAGGTGCACACAAAACTAGATTTAATGGTGTGATATAATAATGTTAATTATTTGGCTGAAAGCATATGTCTGTATACAGTTTGTCTGAGTATGCATGTATATGTGTGTGTGTGTGTGTATGTGTGTGTGTGTGTGTGTAAGGAAGGGGCATAGCTAATGTTTGGGTATTTCAGAGCTGGGTGGGGGTCAGGGGTGAAAGGTCAGGGTTCAGGGTTAAAGGGCTATCCTGCGGTAAACACGCTCACAGTCACTTCAGCAGTAGCAAGACCTCTATTTCCTGTTCTAGACAAACACGGTCTCTGAAAGGAACAGAAGAAGAAGCTAACCTAGACTGCTATGTCAACACAGGACATTGAGGACAGCAAGCTCACTAACTGGAATTTAACTATTTTATTCTGATATACGCCCGTGTGTTGATTAAAAATAATCTAAAATTGTAATACTAGTTTAAAAATAACCGAGCTAATTTAGGGTTCTAGAATCCAGAAGCTCTTCATCTGCCTCCCCCCAACCCTCTCTTCTCCTCCCCTCCCCTTTTCACCTTATCCTCCCCCTCTCCTCACCCTCCATCTACCCTTCCCTTCTTCTCTCCTCCCCCCAACCCTCTCTTCTCCTCCCCTTTTCACCTTATCCTCCCCCTCCATCTACCCTTCCCTTCTTCTCTCCTCCCCCCAACCCTCTCTTCTCCTCCCCTTTTCACCTTATCCTCCCCCTCTCCTCACCCTCCATCTACCCTTCCCTTCTTCTCTCCTCCCCCCAACCCTCTCTTCTCCTCCCCTCCCCTTTTCACCTTATCCTCCCCCTCTCCTCACCCTCCATCTACCCTTCCCTTCTTCTCTCCTCCCCCCAACCCTCTCTTCTCCTCCCCTCCCCTTTTCACCTTATCCTCCCCCTCTCCTCACCCTCCATCTACCCTTCCCTTCTTCTCTCCTCCCCCCAACCCTCTCTTCACCCCCTCCCCCCCCCCTCCCCCCCCCCTCTCCTTCCCCTCACACATCCCACTCAACCTCAAACCTGGCACGATGCCGTTCTGGAGGGTTTCAATCGGATGCTAATCTAGAGCACCTGATTCCTGATTCCAATAATCAACTGGTTAATTAGCTGAATCTGATTAGTTACAATGCACCACAGGAGGATCACTCTACAGGAACAGTGTGTTTTTGTGCATGCGTGTATATGTTTTGCTTTTCTCCATTTTACCTGAAGAAAAAACTTCAGAAGTCGGAAGACAACATTTCACATCGTTATAGTCTGAGCTGAATTTTTTTTTTTAATTGAATAGTGGCGCCATCCAGTGGCGCATGAATGAACTGCTCTGACAACCTCAATTTAACGAGGCAGGTGTCCTACAAGGTTTCGAATACCAAAACTGCAGTCCTTTATGAAAGTCACCAAAATCAAGCTGTGTGTCTATAAAATGAAATAAAACAAGAATATAGAAATGTAACGGTTGGACAAATATATCCATTATCAAAATTCAGATAAATATGACCACTTTTGTTAAAGCACCGAATAATATACATCAAATATAAGAGATTAAATCAAATCCAACTCCTGTTCATTTATGACACCTAAGTAAACCACAACATCCATCAATCTTTCCGCCACCTTTTGAACACGATCCATTTCAATTGGATATCATCATTGTATCCACCAATGGTATTGGAGTATACTGACCCATTCACTCTGTATTGTGGAGATTTCATCTGTCAAATAGCTAGCTAGCTGTCACTTGAAGGTAATAAGCGGCTTGTTATCGGTCGGTAGTTACGCCTGTTACATACAGAACAGTATTTCGGTTTCCGTTAACCAACACTGAGATGGGATCTGGTGAAAGCTCCACCAGAAAAGTGTCTTTCGGCGTTGATGATGACGACAGGGTCAAAATTGTTCGTGGAGTGAAGGTACTGTAACGTTGCATCGGCTAGCCAGAAAGTCCAGCAGAATGTCCTTATGCTAGCACGCTAGCTAACTTAGCTACTGAAACTAACTGCGTATACAATGTTTTTAACATCACTATTTGTCAAATGGTAGCAACATATACAGGACCCTTGCTAACGGCATCCGGCATGAACCCTGGAGGATGCAAAGGGGGATGCGGGGATGTACCAGTACAGACCACACAGTCATGTTACTACTATAGCTACGACCTCTGTGTGTGCGAGTCACCTCATATGAACTGGGCGAGGCGGTGAACTGGGGTGAAGAAATTTGAGCCCTCGCTATTAGCGGCGCGTTATGCGGTGGCGAAAAGCCACCAGCGCCGAAGAGTGTTTCATTTTCAATCTAATTTCGTGGCCTTTATAGCTAGCTACTTGGCTAAATAGCGGGCTAGCTGACTTAGTAAGCCGCTTGAGAGGACGCAACCCTCTACTCAGAGTAGCCTAAATGAACTGCAATAGTTGCTGAATATGCGTCTATTGCCAAATCAAACCAGTTCGCACAGTCAATCATTAGCCAACAAACAGTAAGTTAAAAAGGTCGATGGTTTAAATCAATCCTCTGCATTCATGCCCGTCAGTATTCAGTGACATATTGAGTGCTGTGTGTGAGGTGAGCTGTCAACCGAGAGAACCTCGTGTGTCTCCCGGTGGTGCCAGGTATGTGGTCTTGGCATCGGTAACCGGCTGAGCTGCAGTCGGTATACAGATACGTCTGCCCCGGGGCAGAGGAATCGGGAACGACACCCTAAACTACTCTTTCTATATAGTAGCAGATTAAGTGTCATGTACTACTACTACTACTTCGTAATTAAAAAATAGATTTATGTGATACCTATTGTTAAAAAAGAAAAAGTAATTATTTTACATTTGTTTTTGACAAACCGAGACCCAAGTATGTTGTGTGCATAAGGTGTAGATTTATACAAACTAGGTTTGACTTAATACATTTCTTTCACGCGAACCTCCTCCCCACCATCACTCTCCTCTCTCCTTCTTTCCCTATGTCTCTCTCTCTCTCTCTCTCTCTCTCTCTCTCTCTCTCTCTCTCTCTCTCTCTCTCTCTCTCTCTCTCTCTCTCTCTCTCTCTCCTCCCCCCCCCTCCCTCCTGTTGTCATGTCCAGCTCTCAGAAGACGTTCTCCAGAGGATGAAAGGCGACCTGGCACCGGAGCCCACTGCACAGCCGTGTCCCCCCAGCCCCCAGAGAGAAGCAGGTAACACACACACACACAGCTTACACTACACACAGCTTACACTACACACACACACACACACACACACACACACACACAGCTTACACTACACACACACACACACACACACACACACACACACACAGCTTACACTACACACACACACACACACACACACACAGCTTACACTACACACACACACACACACACACACACCTTACACTACACTACACACACACACACACACACACACACACACACACACACACACACACACACACACACACACACACACAGCTTACACTACACACACACACACAGCTTACACTACACCCACACACCTTACACTACACACACACAACTTACACTACACACAGCTTACACTACACACTCACACACACCTTACACTACACTCACACAACCACACACCCACACCTTACACAACACACACAGCTTACACTACACACACACACACACACTTTACACTACACACACACACACACCTTACACTACACACACACAGCTTACACTATACACACACCCACACACACACACATCTTATACTATACACACACACACATCTTATTCTATATACACACACACACACCACAAACCTTACGCATGTGTGCTTGTTGGAGAGACATGGTTCATCACCCTGGCGTAACCAAGACCTAACCAAGGCTTCTGTTTTCCCTCCTGCAGCCACTCCCCCTCCTCCTCCCTCCCCCCGCCCACAGCCCCGCCCACAGCCCCGCCCACAGCCCCGCCCACAGACACCAGCCCCCACCACCAACACTACAGTTGACGACAAGAAGAGGTGAGTAGTTTAGGTGTGTGTGTAAATGCGTGGGTGTATTCTCGTGTGTGTTTTTACGTGTGTGTGTTCTCATGTGTGTTTGTGCATTCACACGTGTGTGTATTCACTTGTGTGTGTATTTGTGTGTGTGTGTGTTCTCGTGTGTGTGTATTTACATGTGTGTGTGTGTGTGTGTGTGTGTGTGTGTGTGTGTGTGCAGGTATGAGCTCCAGCAGGCTGTAGTGAAGGAGGAGATGAGCAGGATGGCTAAGAAAGAGAGGGAGGTGGCGAGGGCGGAGATGAGCAAGGTTCTGCAGAGAGAGAGACTCACCGCACGCCAGGACAACGACAAGGCCCAGATAGTGGTAGGTCTGTCTGTCTGCCTCTCTGTCTGTCTGCCTCTGTCTGCCTCTCTGTCTGTCTGCCTCTCTGTCTGTCTGCCTCTCTGTCTGTCTGCCTCTCTGTCTGTCTGCCTCTCTGTCTGTCTGCCTCTCTGCCTCTCTGTCTGTCTGTGTGTCTGTCTGCCTCTCTGTCTGTCTGCCTCTCTGTCTGTCTGCCTCTCTGTCCGGCTATCTGTCTGTCTCTGTCTGTCTGTCTGAATGCCTGTCTGTCTGTCACTCACTCACATGCACACACACTATCACTCCCTCAGTCAGTCTCTCTCCCTCTCTGACTGTTGCAGTCCTCTGTAATGTCCACCTGTGTCCTGTAGAGGGCGCTGTAACACAGGACATCTGGGTTTAGAAGGTCCACAGTTATGAGCTGTGAGTGTTCCTCTACACGCACACACACACACACACACACACACACTTTCATACACAGACACCCACACACACTCTCACACACTTAATTAGGCATTCATAGAGATGCAGGCTGTTCCATCCATCCTGTTCTTGTGTTTTTTTTCAATGATTAGTTGATTCATTCATCCTTTATCTGGTTAATTGGTTAGTTCCCTTTGGGGCTAATAAGGATTTAGCCAGGTTAAGAAATTGCAAGTTGAACACTTAGCACAACTCGGATTGCTTCTTAGAATCCCGTCAATATTTTCCACCCAAGACACACACACACACACCCCTTGTCTCAGAGCAGCCGGAGGGCTGTGTTATCGCAGGTGTGTGAGGGAGAGAGAGAGAGTCCTGGGGCCTCAGATAGAGGAGACCGTGTTTTACACCCCCCCCCCCGGTCAGGACATGTAGCAGGGTCTTATCTGTCCAGCGCCATGCGCAGGACACTAATAGAAATCCACTGGAGAGGAGGCGTGAGCAGAAGGACCAATGAGAGGACAGGGGACAGGACTGATGTGGAGGGGGAGGTCATTACAGGTCCGACACACACATTCACACACGTGAGCGCGCACACACACACATGCGCGCACACATACGCATGCACATTCAGAAGTGTGCACACACATTCACACACGTGAGCGCGCACACACACACATGCGCGCACACATACGCATGCACATTCAGAAGTGTGCACACACATTCACACACGTGAGCGCGCACACACACACATGCGCGCACACATACGCATGCACATTCAGAAGTGTGCACACACATTCACATTTACACACACTTGTTAACTTGTATCATACACACACACCATCTTAACCGAGACCTTCTCCCACCCCCCTTTTTTATACTTAATTAGAACACTTACAACTGTGATTGTAACCGTGACAACCCTCTACATGTCTGACATAGTCACAGTAGTCATAGTAAATCATGGACTGGCCTTATCTTGGTTGGTTGTGTGTGTGTGTGGGGTGTGTGTGTGTGTGTGTGTGGGGGGGGTGATCAGAGACAGGAAGTGACCTGGGAATCTTCCTGTTCTCTGTGGGGGGAGGTGGGGTCAGACTGAGGATCTGAAAGCTTTCTTATTCTCCCTCCTTTTCTCTCTCCTTTCTCCCCCCCTCTCTTTCTCCATCTGGCTCTGTCTGTCTCTTTCCCTCCTCCTTCCCTCCTCTCTCCCCTCCCCTTTCCTCCTCTCTCCCCTCCCCTCTCCTCTCCTCCTCTCATCTCCCCTCCTGTCCTCTCCTCCCCTCTCCTCCTCTCTCCCCTCCCCTCTCCTCCTCTCTACCCTCTCCTCCTCTCTCTCCTCCTCTCCTCCTCTCTCCCCTCCTGTCCTCCCCTCCTGTCCTCTCCTCCCTCCTCTCCCCTCCTCTCTCCCCTCTCCTCCTCTCCTCTCCTCTCCCCTCCTCTCTCCCCTCCCCTCCTCTCTCCCCTCCCCTCTACTCCTCTCCTCTCCCCTCCTGTCCTCCTCTCTCCCCTCTCCTCCTCTCCTCTCCTCTCCTCTCCCCTCCTCTCTCCCCTCCCCTCCTCTCTCCTCTCCTCTCCTCTCTCCTCCTCTCCTCCTCCCCTCTCCTCCTCTCCTCTCCTCCTCTCCTCTCCTCCTCTTCTCCTCTCCTCTCCTCTCCCCCTCCTCTCCTCCTCCTCCTCCTCTCCTCTCCGCTCCGCTCCGCTCCTCCCCTCCCCTCTCCTCCTCTCCTCTCCCCTCCTGTCCTCCTCTCTCCCGTCCCCTCTCCTCCTCTCCTCTCCCCTCCTCTCTCCCCTCCCCTCCCCTCCTCTCTCCTCTCCCCTCCCCTCCTCTCCTCCCCTCCTCTCCTCTCCCTTCCTCTCTCCTCCTCCTCTCTCCTCCTCCCCTCCCCTCCTCTCCTCTCCTCTCCTCCTCCCCTCTCCTCCTCTCCTGCCCTCCTCTCCCCTCCTCTCCTCTCCTCCTCTCCTCCTCCTCTCTCTTCCTCTCCTCCTCTCCTCTCCCCTCCTCTCCCCTCCTCTCCTCTCCTTTCCCCTCCTCTCCTCCTCCTCTCTCCTCCTCTCCTCCTCTCTCCTCCTCTCCTCCTCTCTCCCCTCATGTCCTCCCCTCCTCTCCTCTCCTCCTCCCCTCCTCTCCTCTCATCCCCTCCTCTCCTCTCATCCCCCCCTCTCCTCTCCTCTCTCTATCAGTCCTCCTGCCTGGTCATCTCAGTGCTTTCTGAAGCCTCATTGTTCACGGCAAATCTTCTGGAGATTAATTTCAGAGCGAGAAGAGAGAGAGAGAGAGAGAGAGAGAGAGGGAGAGAAGAGAAAGGGAGAATGAAGGAAGAGAGAGAAATAGCGAGAGGAGAGGGAGAGGAGAAAAGAGAGAGAAGGGTGGAAGATGAAAAGAGGGTCTGAAGGGATTTTGTCTTTCTGAACGTATTAATGCCCTTTCACAGTCTGTCGGTGGAAAATAGGTGATAAGTCACATTAGCATACATTCTCCCCTCCTCCCTCCATCCCTCTACGCCTCCCTCCATCTCACTCTCTACAATTAAAGAGCGGGTCCATTAGCGCCTCCCCTCTGTGTGTGTGTGTGTGTGCGTGTATAGGGGTAGGTCCGTTTGTGCGTGTGTACCAGGGATGGAAATTAGCACCCGCCACCAGCCAAATGCGGGTGATTTTGTGTTGTGGCGGGTAAACTCGCTTCACCTACCGGCCACCGTGGCGGGTAAATAAAAATAGCATACTGTTTCACCCGGACACTTTAGAGGCGGCGCACCTTCAAAAATGCGTTACATCGCAGGCGTTAAGAGGTCCGCTGAGAAAACATCTCAGGAGGAGCCAGTGGACAAAGAGGCGAAAGTCAAAAAAACATTTTTTTAAAGAACGATGGAGAAAAGCAGACAATGGGGAGTCCCGCGATTCATAGTTTTCACGTGACGTCACGTTCCAAGGGACACGCCCCCCTAGAGGGCAAAAAAGACTTTCCGCTGCCCGCCACCCATTATAAAGTCATACATTTACGTTGAGTCTGCTGCTTTTGTTTAGGTATAATGCCGGATAGTTGTTGTGCTATCGGATGCACTAATTGCAGAGGAGACAAGCCTGGGCTGGGTTTCTACAGAATTCCGTCCGATAAAGAAAATATAGAGAGGAGAAGATTGTGGATTTGTGGCATTAAACAACACTACCTCTGTCTCCGGTGAGGGCATACAATGGCAGCCGTCCAAATATACACGTATTTGCAGCGAACACTTCATCAAAGCTAAGCACAAGTAAAGTTAAACGCAATTATATTAATGATTGTATTTTTAGACATAAAACACATCTTTATGTAATCGGTTTGAGATAGTTTGTTGTGTTTCGAGGCGACCAACTGCATTGGTCGTAGTGAGATAAAGTTAGCTAGTTAGCTAAATAGTTGGGTTGTTGTGTTAGACGCCAACACTTGCAGTTTGTGTCCATATTTTTACTTTTCTTTAGCTGAGAGGTGATCCAAAGAAACGTGGGAAGGTAAATTTGCGGGCTTTTGCTGCGTCTCAATGGTGTGAGCTGCTATCGCCAGCAGCTTTCTGCCCTCCAGGTCACAGAGCATGTCACGTGACTGAAAACTATGAATTGGTTAGTTTACGACGAGACAAATCTGATAATGTACTGCTCTGTATGTCGTCAACACGCTTCAGAAGATGCCAAAACTAATAGTTTCATTCATCACTCATTTAATGAAATGTATATCAGTTCGTGGTTTGTGTATGTATAAGAGAGAAAGAGAAAGTGTCAGTGTTTCATTGAGACTTGAGATTAAATAAACTGCTTAAGTATTGTAGATCTTGTAGTATTAATTTTCACATGCAGTTACACATTGTCGGTTAAAAACAAGAAAGTGGCTGGTAAAAACATTGAGTGGCTGGTAGATTTTGAAATCCACCAGCCACAGTGGCCGGTGGACAAAAAATTTAATTTCCATCCCTGGTGTGTACTGTATGTGTAGGGTTAGGTTTGTGTAGGTATGTTTGTGCGTGTGTACTGTATGTGTAGGGTTAGGTGTGTGTAGGTATGTTTGTGCGTGTGTACTGTATGTGTAGGGTTAGGTGTGTGTAGGTATGTTTGTGTGTAGCCTTCCAGGCTGCCTTTGATAAGGCTGGACACACACACACACACACACCACCCTCACAGACACACAGCGCAGCTTGGCCAAGACCCTGTGTACTTTTATCTACCTGTGAGAGCACTCAAATGTTCTCTCTATCAAGGTTATCAGCTGCTGCCTCTCCTCTCTGATCGGGAGGCTGCAGTTCCCCAGAAAGACACTAGAGGCTGCTCTCTCTCTGCGCTCCCTGCTCTCTCTCTCTGCTCCCTGCTCTCTCTCTCTGTGCTCCCTGATCTCTCTCTGCGCTCCCTGCTCTCTCTCTCTGCTCCCTGCTCTCTCTCTCCGCTCCCTGCTCTCTCTCTCTCCCTGCTCTCTCTCTGCGCTCCCTGCTCTCTCTCTCTGTGCTCCCTGCTCTCTCTCTCTGTGCTCCTGCTCTCTCTCTCTGTGCTCCCTGCTCTCTCTCTCTGCTCCCTGCTCTCTCTCTGCGCTCCCTGCTCTCTCTCTCTGTGCTCCCTGCTCTCTCTCTCTGTGCTCCCTGCTCTCTCTCTGCGCTCCCTGCTCTCTCTCTGTGCTCCCTGCTCTCTCTCTCTGCTCCCTGCTGTCTCTCTCTGCTCCCTGCTCTCTCTCTCTCTGCTCCTGCTCTCTCTCTGTGCTCCCTGCTCTCTCTCTGCGCTCCCTGCTCTCTCTCTCTGCTCCCTGCTCTCTCTCTCTGTGCTCCCTGCTCTCTCTCTGTGCTCCCTGCTCTCTCTCTGCTCCCTGCTCTCTCTCTCTGCTCCCTGCTCTCTCTCTGTGCTCCCTGCTCTCTCTCTGTGCTCCCTGCTCTCTCTCTGCTCCCTGCTCTCTCTCTCTGCTCCCTGCTCTCTCTCTGTGCTCCCTGCTCTCTCTCTCTGCTCCCTGCTCTCTCTCTGTGCTCCCTGCTCTCTCTCTGCGCTCCCTGCTCTCTCTCTCTGCTCCCTGCTCTCTCTCTGTGCTCCCTGCTCTCTCTCTGCGCTCCCTGCTCTCTCTCTGCTCCCTGCTCTCTCTCTGTGCTCCCTGCTCTCTCTCTGTGCTCCCTGCTCTCTCTCTGTGCTCCCTGCTCTCTCTCTGTGCTCCCTGCTCTCTCTCTCTGCTCCCTGCTCTCTCTCTCTCTGCTCCCTGCTCTCTCTCTGTGCTCCCTGCTCTCTCTCTGCTCCCTGCTCTCTCTCTGTGCTCCCTGCTCTCTCTCTCTCTGCTCCCTGCTCTCTCTCTGTGCTCCCTGCTCTCTCTCTGTGCTCCCTGCTCTCTCTCTCTGCTCCCTGCTCTCTCTCTCTGCTCCCTGCTCTCTCTCTCTGTGCTCCCTGCTCTCTCTCTCTGCTCCCTGCTCTCTCTCTCTGCTCCCTGCTCTCTCTCTGTGCTCCTGCTCTCTCTCTGCTCCCTGCTCTCTCTCTGTGCTCCCTGCTCTCTCTCTCTGCTCCCTGCTCTCTCTCTCTGCTCCCTGCTCTCTCTCTCTGCTCCCTGCTCTCTCTCTGTGCTCCCTGCTCTCTCTGCTCCCTGCTCTCTCTCTGTGCTCCCTGCTCTCTCTCTGCGCTCCCTGCTCTCTCTGCGCTCCCTGCTCTCTCTCTGTGCTCCCTGCTCTCTCTCTGTGCTCCCTGCTCTCTCTCTGCTCCCTGCTCTCTCTCTCTGCTCCCTGCTCTCTCTCTCTGCTCCCTGCTCTCTCTCTCTGTGCTCCCTGCTCTCTCTCTCTGTGCTCCCTGCTCTCTCTCTCTGCTCCCTGCTCTCTCTCTCTGCTCCCTGCTCTCTCTCTCTGTGCTCCCTGCTCTCTCTCTCTCTGCTCCCTGCTCTCTCTCTGTGCTCCCTGCTCTCTCTCTGTGCTCCCTGCTCTCTCTCTGCTCCCTGCTCTCTCTCTGCGCTCCCTGCTCTCTCTCTCTGCGCTCCCTGCTCTCTCTCTGCTCCTGCTCTCTCTGTGCTCCCTGCTCTCTCTCTGTGCTCCCTGCTCTCTCTCTGCTCCCTGCTCTCTCTCTCTGCTCCCTGCTCTCTCTCTGCTCCCTGCTCTCTCTGTGCTCCCTGCTCTCTCTCTGCGCTCCCTGCTCTCTCTCTGTGCTCCCTGCTCTCTCTCTCTGCTCCCTGCTCTCTCTCTCTGCTCCCTGCTCTCTCTCTGTGCTCCCTGCTCTCTCTCTGCTCCCTGCTCTCTCTCTCTGCTCCCTGCTCTCTCTCTGCGCTCCCTGCTCTCTCTGTGCTCCCTGCTCTCTCTCTCTGCTCCCTGCTCTCTCTCTCTGCTCCCTGCTCTCTCTCTGTGCTCCCTGCTCTCTCTCTGTGCTCCCTGCTCTCTCTCTCTGTGCTCCCTGCTCTCTCTCTCTGTGCTCCTGCTCTCTCTCTCTGCTCCCTGCTCTCTCTCTCTGCTCCCTGCTCTCTCTCTGCTCCCTGCTCTCTCTCTCTGCTCCCTGCTCTCTCTCTGTGCTCCCTGCTCTCTCTCTCTGTGCTCCCTGCTCTCTCTCTCTGCTCCCTGCTCTCTCTCTGCTCCCTGCTCTCTCTCTGCGCTCCCTGCTCTCTCTCTCTGCTCCCTGCTCTCTCTCTCTGCTCCCTGCTCTCTCTCTCTGCTCCCTGCTCTCTCTCTCTGCTCCCTGCTCTCTCTCTCTGCTCCCTGCTCTCTCTCTCTGCTCCCTGCTCTCTCTCTGCGCTCCCTACTCTCTCTCTGTGCTCCCTGCTCTCTCTCTCTGTGCTCCCTGCTCTCTCTCTCTGTGCTCCCTGCTCTCTCTCTCTGTGCTCCCTGCTCTCTCTCTCTGCTCCCTACTCTCTCTCTGTGCTCCCTGCTCTCTCTCTCTGTGCTCCCTGCTCTCTCTCTGTGCTCCCTGCTCTCTCTCTCTGCTCCCTGCTCTCTCTCTCTGCTCCCTGCTCTCTCTCTGCTCCCTGCTCTCTCTCTGCTCCCTGCTCTCTCTCTCTGCTCCCTGCTCTCTCTCTGTGCTCCCTGCTCTCTCTCTGTGCTCCCTGCTCTCTCTCTCTGTGCTCCCTGCTCTCTCTCTGTGCTCCCTGCTCTCTCTCTCTGCTCCCTGCTCTCTCTCTGTGCTCCCTGCTCTCTCTCTCTGCTCCCTGCTCTCTCTCTGTGCTCCCTGCTCTCTCTCTCTGTGCTCCCTGCTCTCTCTCTCTGCTCCCTGCTCTCTCTCTCTGCTCCCTGCTCTCTCTCTCTGCTCCCTGCTCTCTCTCTCTGCTCCCTGCTTTCTCTCTCTGCTCCCTGCTCTCTCTCTGCGCTCCCTGCTCTCTCTCTGCGCTCCCTGCTCTCTCTCTGCTCCCTGCTCTCTCTCTCTGCTCCCTGCTCTCTCTCTCTGCTCCCTGCTCTCTCTCTGTGCTCCCTGCTCTCTCTCTGCGCTCCCTGCTCTCTCTCTCTGCTCCCTGCTCTCTCTCTGCTCCCTGCTCTCTCTCTCTGCTCCCTGCTCTCTCTCTCTGCTCCCTGCTCTCTCTCTCTGCTCCCTGCTCTCTCTCTGTGCTCCCTGCTCTCTCTCTCTGCTCCCTGCTCTCTCTCTGTGCTCCCTGCTCTCTCTCTCTGTGCTCCCTGCTCTCTCTCTGCTCCCTGCTCTCTCTCTCTGCTCCCTGCTCTCTCTCTGTGCTCCCTGCTCTCTCTCTCTGCTCCCTGCTCTCTCTCTCTGCTCCCTGCTCTCTCTCTCTGCTCCCTGCTCTCTCTCTCTGCTCCCTGCTCTCTCTCTCTGTGCTCCCTGCTCTCTCTCTCTGCTCCCTGCTCTCTCTCTCTGCTCCCTGCTCTCTCTCTGCTCCCTGCTCTCTCTCTCTGCTCCCTGCTCTCTCTCTCTGCTCCCTGCTCTCTCTCTCTGCTCCCCCTGCTCTCTCTCTGTGCTCCCTGCTCTCTCTCTGCTCCCTGCTCTCTCTCTGTGCTCCCTGCTCTCTCTCTGTGCTCCCTGCTCTCTCTCTCTGCTCCCCTGCTCTCTCTCTGTGCTCCCTGCTCTCTCTCTGCTCCCTGCTCTCTCTCTGTGCTCCCTGCTCTCTCTCTGCTCCCTGCTCTCTCTCTGCGCTCCCTGCTCTCTCTCTCTGCTCCCTGCTCTCTCTCTCTGCTCCCTGCTCTCTCTCTCTGCTCCCTGCTCTCTCTCTGTGCTCCCTGCTCTCTCTCTCTGTGCTCCCTGCTCTCTCTCTGTGCTCCCTGCTCTCTCTCTCTGCTCCCCCTGCTCTCTCTCTCTGCTCCCTGCTCTCTCTCTGTGCTCCCTGCTCTCTCTCTGTGCTCCCTGCTCTCTCTCTGCTCCCTACTCTCTCTCTGTGCTCCCTGCTCTCTCTCTGTGCTCCCTGCTCTCTCTCTGTGCTCCCTGCTCTCTCTCTGTGCTCCCTGCTCTCTCTCTGTGCTCTCTCTCTGCTCCCTGCTCTCTCTCTGCTCCCTACTCTCTCTCTGTGCTCCCTGCTCTCTCTCTCTGCTCCCTGCTCTCTCTCTGTGCTCCCTGCTCTCTCTCTGTGCTCCCTGCTCTCTCTCTGTGCTCCCTGCTCTCTCTCTCTGCTCCCTGCTCTCTCTCTGTGCTCCCTGCTCTCTCTCTGTGCTCCCTGCTCTCTCTCTGTGCTCCCTGCTCTCTCTCTCTGCTCCCTGCTCTCTCTCTGCTCCCTACTCTCTCTCTGTGCTCCCTGCTCTCTCTCTGTGCTCCCTGCTCTCTCTCTGTGCTCCCTGCTCTCTCTCTGTGCTCTCTCTCTGCTCCCTGCTCTCTCTCTGTGCTCCCTGCTCTCTCTCTGTGCTCCTGCTCTCTCTCTGTGCTCCCTGCTCTCTCTCTGTGCTCTCTCTCTGCTCCCTGCTCTCTCTCTGTGCTCCCTGCTCTCTCTCTGCGCTCCCTGCTCTCTCTCTGTGCTCCCTGCTCTCTCTCTGTGCTCCCTGCTCTCTCTCTGTGCTCTCTCTCTGCTCCCTGCTCTCTCTCTGTGCTCCCTGCTCTCTCTCTGTGCTCCCTGCTCTCTCTCTGTGCTCCCTGCTCTCTCTCTCTGCTCCCTGCTCTCTCTCTCTGTGCTCCCTGCTCTCTCTCTGTGCTCCCTGCTCTCTCTCTGCTCCCTGCTCTCTCTCTGTGCTCCCTGCTCTCTCTCTCTCTGCTCCCTGCTCTCTCTCTGTGCTCCCTGCTCTCTCTCTGCGCTCCCTGCTCTCTCTCTGCGCTCCCTGCTCTCTCTCTCTGCTCCCTGCTCTCTCTCTGCGCTCCCTGCTCTCTCTCTCTGCTCCCTGCTCTCTCTCTCTGCTCCCTGCTCTCTCTCTCTGCGCTCCCTGCTCTCTCTCTCTGCTCCCTGCTCTCTCTCTGCGCTCCCTGCTCTCTCTCTCTGCGCTCCCTGCTCTCTCTCTCTGCTCCCTGCTCTCTCTCTGCGCTCCCTGCTCTCTCTCTGCGCTCCCTGCTCTCTCTCTCTGCTCCCTGCTCTCTCTCTGCGCTCCCTGCTCTCTCTCTGCGCTCCCTGCTCTCTCTCTCTGCTCCCTGCTCTCTCTCTCTGCTCCCTGCTCTCTCTCTCTGCGCTCCCTGCTCTCTCTCTCTGCTCCCTGCTCTCTCTCTGCGCTCCCTGCTCTCTCTCTCTGCTCCCTGCTCTCTCTCTCTGTGCTCCCTGCTCTCTCTCTGCGCTCCCTGCTCTCTCTCTGCGCTCCCTGCTCTCTCTCTGCTCCCTGCTCTCTCTCTCTGTGCTCCCTGCTCTCTCTCTCTGCGCTCCCTGCTCTCTCTCTGCGCTCCCTGCTCTCTCTCTGCTCCCTGCTCTCTCTCTCTGTGCTCCCTGCTCTCTCTCTCTGTGCTCCCTGCTCTCTCTCTGTGCTCCCTGCTCTCTCTCTGCGCTCCCTGCTCTCTCTCTGTGCTCCCTGCTCTCTCTCTGTGCTCCCTGCTCTCTCTCTGTGCTCTCTCTCTGCTCCCTGCTCTCTCTCTGTGCTCCCTGCTCTCTCTCTGTGCTCCCTGCTCTCTCTCTGTGCTCCCTGCTCTCTCTCTGTGCTCTCTCTCTGCTCCCTGCTCTCTCTCTGTGCTCCCTGCTCTCTCTCTGTGCTCCCTGCTCTCTCTCTGTGCTCCCTGCTCTCTCTCTGTGCTCCCTGCTCTCTCTCTGTGCTCCTGCTCTCTCTCTGTGCTCTCTCTCTGCTCCCTGCTCTCTCTCTGTGCTCCCTGCTCTCTCTCTCTGCTCCCTGCTCTCTCTCTGTGCTCCCTGCTCTCTCTCTGTGCTCCCTGCTCTCTCTCTGTGCTCCCTGCTCTCTCTCTGCGCTCCCTGCTCTCTCTCTGCGCTCCCTGCTCTCTCTCTCTGCTCCCTGCTCTCTCTCTGCGCTCCCTGCTCTCTCTCTCTGCTCCCTGCTCTCTCTCTCTGCTCCCTGCTCTCTCTCTCTGCGCTCCCTGCTCTCTCTCTGCTCCTGCTCTCTCTCTGCGCTCCCTGCTCTCTCTCTCTGCGCTCCCTGCTCTCTCTCTCTGCTCCCTGCTCTCTCTCTGCGCTCCCTGCTCTCTCTCTGCGCTCCCTGCTCTCTCTCTCTGCTCCCTGCTCTCTCTCTGCGCTCCCTGCTCTCTCTCTGCGCTCCCTGCTCTCTCTCTCTGCTCCCTGCTCTCTCTCTCTGCTCCCTGCTCTCTCTCTCTGCGCTCCCTGCTCTCTCTCTGCGCTCCCTGCTCTCTCTCTCTGCTCCCTGCTCTCTCTCTCTGCTCCCTGCTCTCTCTCTGCGCTCCCTGCTCTCTCTCTCTGCTCCCTGCTCTCTCTCTCTGTGCTCCCTGCTCTCTCTCTGCGCTCCCTGCTCTCTCTCTGCGCTCCCTGCTCTCTCTCTGCTCCCTGCTCTCTCTCTCTGCGCTCCCTGCTCTCTCTCTCTGTGCTCCCTGCTCTCTCTCTCTGTGCTCCCTGCTCTCTCTCTCTGCTCCCTGCTCTCTCTCTCTCTGCTCCCTGCTCTCTCTCTGTGCTCCCTGCTCTCTCTCTCTGCGCTCCCTGCTCTCTCTCTGCTCCTGCTCTCTCTCTGTGCTCCCTGCTCTCTCTCTCTGCTCCCTGCTCTCTCTCTCTGCTCCCTGCTCTCTCTCTCTCTGCTCCCTGCTCTCTCTCTGTGCTCCCTGCTCTCTCTCTGCGCTCCCTGCTCTCTCTCTCTGCTCCCTGCTCTCTCTCTCTGCGCTCCCTGCTCTCTCTCTCTGCTCCCTGCTTTCTCTCTGTGCTCCCTGCTCTCTCTCTCTGTGCTCCCTGCTCTCTCTCTCTGCGCTCCCTGCTCTCTCTCTGCGCTCCCTGCTCTCTCTCTGCTCTCCACACCTGGTCTCTCCACACCTGGTCTCTCCTCACCTGGTCTCTCCACACCTGGTCTCTCCACACCTGGTCTCTCCTCACCTGGTCTCTCTCCTTACCTGGTCTCTCTCCACAACTGGTTTCTCCACACCTGGTCTTTCTCCTCACCTGGTCTCTCTCCTCACCTGGTCTCTCTCCACACCTGGTCTCTCTCTTCACCTCTACTTCTCTCTCTTTTCTCTCCTCTTTATTCTTGTCCTTGTTGCTAATTCTCCTCCGCTCTCCACACCTTTAATCCTATTTTTCTCTCTTCACCTTTTCTTTTTACCCCCTCTCTCCCTCCACCCTTCTCCCCCAAAATCCCTCTCTCCTTTCTCTCCCTCCGTCTCTAGTGTTGGGTCTTACCTTTCATGTTTTTCTCTGCCCTATCTTCCTCCTTCCTCCCTCCAATCTCTCCTCCTATTTTCCACCTTTTAATGAATGCCAGCCGATGTGTTTTGATGTGATTTAGTCCTGATAATGATGATAAATCTCTCCTTTTTCTCTCTCTCTCTCTCTCTCTCTCTCTCTCTCTCTCTCTCTCTCTCTCTCTCTCTCTCTCTCTCTCTCTCTCTCTCTCTGTCTCTGTCTCTGTCTCTGTCTCTGTCTCTCTCTCTCTCTCTCTCTCTCTGTGTGACCACTGTCTTGTTTTGTTTCCTTCACTATCTCCTTGCTTCTTTCCTTCTCTCCTCCCCATATAACCTCCCCTCCTCTTCCTCACACCTCCTCCCCATCTAACCTCCCCTCCTCTTCCTCACACCTCCTCCCCATCTAACCTCCCCTCCTCTTCCTCACACCTCCTCCTCCTCTGACTCCAGCCAGCAGAGGATGTAGATGTGATGGTAAGACAGACAGATAATATAACATATTACGTCCCTCCTCCCTGATCTGATATTCATCATTTCACCAGCTGCAGCATGGACTGTTTCCCTTGCATTACAGCTGAATGTGTGCCTGTTTGTGTGTGTCTGTGTACTTCTATGTGTGTGTGTGTGTGTGTGTGTGTGTGTGTGTGTGTGCGGCCAGACCACTCTCCACGCTCCACAGCTACCCTGCTTGTAAATTGCATATGATCTGCCTGCTGATGGAGGTGATTTTGCGTGTGTGTGTGTTAGGGGTAAGGGGCTGGTGTGTGTCTGGGTATAATTTGGGGTTGTGCTTTGTTGCACTGTGTTTTTCAGGCTTCTAGATGTTAGACTCACACATTCAGCACTACAGGGTGCTCCTCTCTCTCTCTCTCTCTCTGTCTCTCTCTGTCTCTCTGTCTCTCTCTCTCTCTGTCGCTCTCTCGCTCTCTCGCTCTCTCGCTCTCTCGCTCTCTCGCTCTCTCGCTCTCTCGCTCTCTCGCTCTCTCGCTCTCTCGCTCTCTCTCTCTCGCTCTCTACCTACCTTTGTACTTCTCTTCCTCTCTCTCTCTCTGTGTGTGTGTGTGTGTGTGAGAGAGAGAGCAAGACCCCCTGCTGTGCTACAACCATCTATTGGCATTTCCTCCTCCTCCCCTCTCATAAGCGTCATCCCAATCTGCCCCCTCCACTTTCTCCTCCTGTAGGCTGCTGCTGGTTACCATGGATACTCAATCCAGCCCTTTCTTGGCCAGTATGTAAGACAGCTCCACACCTGGTCTCTCCTCACCTGGTCTCTCCTCACCTGGTCTCTCTCCTTACCTGGTCTCTCTCCACAACTGGTTTCTCCACACCTGGTCTTTCTCCTCACCTGGTCTCTCTCCTCACCTGGTCTCTCTCCACACCTGGTCTCTCTCCTCACCTGGTCTCTCTCCTCACCTGGTCTCTCTCCTCACCTGGTCTCTCTCCTCACCTGGTCTCTCTCCACAACTGGTTTCTCCACACCTGGTCTCTCCTCGCCTGGTCTCTCTCCTCACCTGGTCTCTCCACACCTGGTCTCTCCTCACCTGGTCTCTCCTCACCTGGTCTCTCCTCACCTGGTCTCTCCTCACCTGGTCTCTCTCCTCACCTGGTCTCTCCATACCTGGTCTCTCTCCTCACCTGGTCTCTCCATACCTGGTCTCTCTCCTCATCTGGTCTCTCTCCTCACCTGGTCTCTCTCCTCACCTGGTCTCTCTCCTCACCTGGCCTCTCCACACCTGGTCTCAACACACCTGGTCTCTCTAAGTGTCTGTGTGTTTCTGTATCAATGCCTCTGTATGTCTGTACCTCTGGTCTCCTGCTGCAGTACCTTTCTACTTCACACAAGTGTGAGTCTGGTCTCTGTCTCTAATCTGTGTGTGTGTGTGTGTGTGTTCGGTCTCTGTCTAACCTGTGTGTGTGTGTGTGTGTGTCAGGCTCAACAGCTTCAGAAGAAGGATGCTGAGCTGAAAGCCCTGGATGCCTTCTACAAGGAGCAGCTGTCCCAACTGGAGAAGAGGGTAAGCACACCCACACACACACACACACACACACACACACACATACTCATACACACACACCCACCCACACACACACACACACACACATACACACACACACACACACACACACACACACACACACACATACTCATACACACACACACACCCACCCACACACACACTCATACACAAACACACACACACACATACACAAACACACACACACACTCATACACACCCACACCACTAGCACCCTCCTGAGAAAGACATTAGCTGGCGTGGTGCTAAAAGCTGTGTGTGTGTGTGCAAGTGCATACGTGTGTGTGTGTGGGTGTGTGTGTGTGTGTGTGCAAGTGCATACGTGCGTGTGTGGCACACCTTTTGTTTTCTGTCATCTGCACTCAGTGATCCCGGGAGGTCACATGCTGACAGGAAGTGATGCGATGCGTTGCTAAGCGAAGCACGATGATGCACGTCTGTAAATAACAGACGTGTTTGGCTAATTGTAGGTCTTAATAGGGTGAATTAAGGTGCTTTTCCACTGGAGCGGAGAGGATCTGTACACCTCACCAGAGGCTTCAGGGGCTCTTTGTTCTGGGGGCGTGTCTTCCAAACGCTCACAGTCAGGGTTGTAGAGTAGAGTTGTAGTCGCTGATGACAGAGTAGTAGTCCTCGCTGATGTCACGGTTGTAGTTCTCTGCTGTGGGTGTGAAGACCTCAGTCAGACATGGGTTAGGATCATGTATTTATTCACTTGTTGTAGTAATTAGGATTTCTGATAACTGGCTGTAGCGCTGCAGGTATTTTTCCAGGAACATTCGCTGGCAAGCTAGCTGTCTAACATTAGTTTTGTTTTCAGACTGTCTGAATATGTATCGTGAAGCTAGGGCTAGCTAGTGATGGCTACTGAGCGTGTGCAAAAACTAGAAATGTTTACCATGACGAAAGGTTGCTACGTTACAAGAAACATTTCGCTCCTCGTTTGAATGAAGCAAAAGGTTATCTGTAAAGTGTGTGTTTGTAAAGTGTGTCAGCTGGGTAAAGTGTGTGTTGGTGTGTGTTAGTGTGGAGTGTGTGTTAGTGTGTGTTAGCTGTTCCACCCTCAGAGGAGAGAGAGAGGCTTTCTTCTCTCTTAGTGATTTTCCATCCTGTTGCTTCCCTTCAGATCCATTTAGTTGGAGCAGCCAGCATGTCCAATCCCCGCCAGCAGCTCCATACTGTGGGAAAACAAAGGATTTGGGGGAGAGAAATATTTACAGAATCAGGACTTCTTAGTGTGGTGGTCCTGTTGGCTTGTCGTGTGTGTGTGTGTGTGTGTGTGTGTGTGGTTCTGGTAACTTGTTGTGTGTGTGTGTGGTTCTGGTATCTTGTCGTGTGTGGGTAGTGAGGGTGATGAAGGTGGTGCAGGGTGATGAAGGGTAGTGAGGGTGATGAAGATGGTGCAGGGTGATGAAGGGTAGTGAGGGTTATGAAGATGGTGCAGGGTGATGAAGATGGTGCAGGGTGATGAAGATGGTGGAGGGTGATGAAGATGGTGCAGGGTGATGAAGGGTAGTGAGGGCTATGAAGGTGGTGCAGGGTGATGAAGGGTAGTGAGGGTGATGAAGGTGGTGCAGGGTGATGAAGATGGTGCAGGGTGATGAAGGGTAGTGAGGGTGATGAAGGGTAGTGAGGGTGATGAAGGGTAGTGAGGGTGATGAAGGGTAGTGAGGGTGATGAAGATGGTGCAGGGTGATGAAGATGGTGCAGGGTGATGAAGGGTAGTGAGGGTGATGAAGGTGGTGCAGGGTGATGAAGATGGTGCAGGGTGATGAAGGGTAGTGAGGGTGAAGAAGATGGTGCAGGGTGATGAAGATGGTGCAGGGTGATGAAGGGTAGTGAGGGTGATGAAGGTGGTGCAGGGTGATGAAGGGTAGTGAGGGTGATGAAGGGTAGTGAGGGTGATGAAGGTGGTGCAGGGTGATGAAGATGGTGCAGGGTGATGAAGGGTAGTGAGGGTGATGAAGGTGGTGCAGGGTGATGAAGGTGGTGCAGGGTGATGAAGGTGGTGCAGGGTGATGAAGGGTAGTGAGGGTGATGAAGGTGGTGCAGGGTGATGAAGATGGTGCAGGGTGATGAAGGGTAGTGAGGGTGATGAAGATGGTGCAGGGTGATGAAGGGTAGTGAGGGTGATGAAGATGGTGCAGGGTGATGAAGATGGTGCAGGGTGATGAATATGGTGCAGAGTGATGAAGGGTAGTGAGGGTGATGAAGATGGTGCAGGGTGATGAAGGGTAGTGAGGGTGATGAAGATGGTGCAGGGTGATGAAGGGTAGTGAGGGTGATGAAGGGTAGTGAGGGTGATGAAGGTGGTGCAGGGTGATGAAGGGTAGTGAGGGTCATGAAGGGTAGTGAGGGTGATGAAGGGTAGTGAGGGTGATGAAGGTGGTGCAGGGTGATGAAGATGGTGCAGGGTGATGAAGATGGTGGAGGGTGATGAAGATGGTGCAGGGTGATGAAGGGTAGTGAGGGCTATGAAGGTGGTGCAGGGTGATGAAGGGTAGTGAGGGTGATGAAGGTGGTGCAGGGTGATGAAGATGGTGCAGGGTGATGAAGGGTAGTGAGGGTGATGAAGGGTAGTGAGGGTGATGAAGATGGTGCAGGGTGATGAAGATGGTGCAGGGTGATGAAGGGTAGTGAGGGTGATGAAGATGGTGCAGGGTGATGAAGATGGTGCAGGGTGATGAAGATGGTGCAGGGTGATGAAGGGTAGTGAGGGCTATGAAGGTGGTGCAGGGTGATGAAGGGTAGTGAGGGTGATGAAGATGGTGCAGGGTGATGAAGGTGGTGCAGGGTGATGAAGGGTAGTGAGGGTGATGAAGATGGTGCAGGGTGATGAAGGTGGTGCAGGGTGATGAAGATGGTGCAGGGCGATGAAGGGTAGTGAGGGTGATGAAGGTGGTGCAGGGTGATGAAGGGTAGTGAGGGTGATGAAGGTGGTGCAGGGTGATGAAGGGTAGTGAGGGTGATGAAGGGTAGTGAGGGTGATGAAGATGGTGCAGGGTGATGAAGATGGTGCAGGGTGATGAAGATGGTGCAGGGTGATGAAGGGTAGTGAGGGCTATGAAGGTGGTGCAGGGTGATGAAGGGTAGTGAGGGTGATGAAGGTGGTGCAGGGTGATGAAGGGTAGTGAGGGTGATGAAGGGTAGTGAGGGTGATGAAGATGGTGCAGGGTGATGAAGATGGTGCAGGGTGATGAAGATGGTGCAGGGTGATGAAGGGTAGTGAGGGCTATGAAGGTGGTGCAGGGTGATGAAGGGTAGTGAGGGTGATGAAGATGGTGCAGGGTGATGAAGGTGGTGCAGGGTGATGAAGGGTAGTGAGGGTGATGAAGATGGTGCAGGGTGATGAAGGTGGTGCAGGGTGATGAAGATGGTGCAGGGCGATGAAGGGTAGTGAGGGTGATGAAGGTGGTGCAGGGTGATGAAGGGTAGTGAGGGTGATGAAGGTGGTGCAGGGTGATGAAGGGTAGTGAGGGTGATGAAGATGGTGCAGGGTGATGAAGATGGTGCAGGGTGATGAAGATGGTGCAGGGTGATGAAGGGTAGTGAGGGCTATGAAGGTGGTGCAGGGTGATGAAGGGTAGTGAGGGTGATGAAGATGGTGCAGGGTGATGAAGATGGTGCAGGGTGATGAAGATGGTGCAGGGTGATGAAGGTGGTGCAGGGTGATGAAGATGGTGAGGGTGATGAAGATGGTGCAGGGTGATGAAGGGTAGTGAGGGTGATGAAGATGGTGCAGGGTGATGAAGGGTAGTGAGGGTGATGAAGGTGGTGCAGGGTGATGAAGATGGTGCAGGGTGATGAAGATGGTGCAGGGTGATGAAGGGTAGTGTGTGTGTGTGTGTGTGTGTGTGTGTGTGTGTGTGTGTGTGTGTGTGTGTGTGTGTGTGTGTGTGTGTGTGTGTGTGTGTGTGCGAGATGATAATCCTGCTCAGATCCTGACAGCCTGGTATGGTTGATGAGCTGTTGACAGGGCTTCACTCCTTTGACACAGTCTCTCTCCCCCAGTGTTCCTCTCTCTCTCCCCCCTCCCCCAGTCTCCTTCCCTGCCCAGTCTCCCTCCCTCCCTCCCCCAGTCTCCCTCCCTGCCCAGTCTCCCTCCCCAGTCTAACCCTAACCCCCCTCCCCCACCAGAACGCCAGAGCTGAACAGAGGACAGGACCAGTGGTCAATCACACGCACACACAACACACACATATACACACACACACATACATAATACATGCATGCAAGCACACACACACACAGACCCTTAGGGTCCACATCGGCCAGCCAATCACAAATTCATTTACTTCAAAGCTTAGGGGGGGAAACGAATGCATTTTAATTGTGTTTTTTATATTTTTTATTTATTTCTCCAAAGCGGGATTATTAATTTCCCAGCATGCTAGATGAATGTGTGCACATGTCATGGACTATGAGGTGTGTGTGTGTGTGACTGACATACTGCAGGGGTTGTGTTAGCATTATCATTAGCACCAGCCAGCAGTTCACAGGGGGAGTCTTCATAGCAGAATGCTGGACATGCTTTTTTCTGCATTAAAAACTCGATTTCTGCTGCGTGTCAGTTCCGTATGGAAATAGTGTGTGTGTGTGTGTTTAGGCTTCTAAAGAAAGTAAACTTGAACGCTTTCATCACACCACACTTTGCTGTGTTGGCGCACGCATGTGTGTGTGTGTGTGTGTGTGTTTGCTGCATCAATACTTAGGGTAGCGTAGCAATCTGTCGTCAATTGTGGATTCCAAATTCTTTATGGCAGATTATTAGAAGAGCACAAATGTGTATCTTTTAGAGTCTGAATGGCGGGCTGGCTAACAGGGTGAGGGAAGGAGGGGTGAGGGAAGGAGGGGTGCGGGAAGGAGGGAAGGATGGGTGGCAGATGAGTGTGTGGTTGCCAAGGAGACGCGTGCCAGGTGACAGCTGCCAGATTAGCACCGGCAAATCCGGCTAAGACGGTGACGCTGCCACGGCAACGGGGGGCTCCTCAGAACGGGGGATTTGATGGAGGAACCTCCAGCCCCAGCCTCTCTCCCCGGCCTCTCTCCTCCAGCCCCAGCCTCTCTCCCCGGCCTCTCTCCTCCAGCCCCAGCCTCTCTCCCCGGCCTCTCTCCTCCAGCCCCAGCCTCTCTCCCCGGCCTCTCTCCTCCAGCCCCAGCCTCTCTCCCCGGCCTCTCTCCTCCAGCCCCAGCCTCTCTCCCCGGCCTCTCTCCTCCAGCCCCAGCCTCTCTCCCCGGCCTCTCTCCTCCAGCCCCAGCCTCTCTCCCCGGCCTCTCTCCTCCAGCCCCAGATGGCCGTTTATGTTGGTTAAATATTGAGGAATCTCTGGAGTCTGAGTCTGGAGGCTGAGTATGTGTGTGTGCGTATGTGTGTGCGTGTGTGTGTGTGTAGAGGAGTTTATGCTTTCAGCAGGAGCTGTGTTTGGGATTAACATTGTTTTAGGGAATTAGAACTGATTCTCTGTATGAGTGTGTGTGTGTGTGTATGAGAATGTGTGTATATAAGTGTGTGTGTGTGTGTGTGTGTATATAAGTGTGTGTGTGTGTGTATATAAGTGTGTGTGTGTGTTCTCCCAGGTGGTACAGCTAAGCTAGGCTCTGCAGCCTCTGCTGGATGAAGAGATCTTCCTGTTACAAGGATCTGGGTCAGAGTCTATCTGGAGTCACACTCTTCAGAGACTCACTCACTCACACACAGACACACACACACTCCTTCACACACACACTCACAACACAGTCTGGAAACACAGCAACACCTCTGCCCATACTTGCATACAGGCCAACAACATCATCATGTTATGTGAAATCTAGCTCCCTCCCCCTGTCTCTCCCCCATCTCCCTAGCTGCCTCGCCCCTGCCCCTGTCTCTCCCCCATCTCCCTAGCTGCCTCGCCCCTGCCCCTGCCTCTCCCCCTGTCTCTCCCCCATCTCCCTAGCTGCCTCGCCCCTGCCCCTGCCTCTCCCCCTGTCTCTCCCCCATCTCCCTAGCTGCCTCGCCCCTGCCCCTGCCTCTCCCCCTGTCTCTCCCCCATCTCCCTAGCTGCCTCGCCCCTGCCCCTGCCTCTCCCCCTGTCTCTCCCCCATCTCCCTAGCTGCCTCGCCCCTGCCCCTGCCTCTCCCCCTGTCTCTCCCCCATCTCCCTAGCTGCCTCGCCCCTGCCCCTGCCTCTCCCCCTGTCTCTCCCCCATCTCCCTAGCTGCCTCGCCCCTGCCCCTGTCTCTCCCCCATGTCTTTAGCTGCCTCGCCCCTGCCCCTGCCTCTCCCCCTGTCTCTCCCCCATCTCCCTAGCTGCCTCGCCCCTGCCCCTGTCTCTCCCCCATGTCTTTAGCTGCCTCGCCCCTGCCCCTGTCTCTCCCCCCTGTCTCTCCCCCATCTCCCTAGCTCCCTCGCCCCTGCCCCTCCCTTGGCCCTGTGATGGAGGGGTTGCTGGAGCGAGGTGAGACGGGCAGAGCGATGACAGGGACTGACCCCCAGCAAGGCATGTTGGGAATTGATGTTCATGCAAGGATGAGGTTCACTGGTGTTGTCATCCATCACTCACCTGCTGCTGCCTCGCTCTGGGTACCTGCTGCCAGTCTGTGTGTGTGTGGGGGGGGGGGTGTACCTGCTGCCAGTCTGTGTGTGTGTGTGTGTGTTTCTGGACTGGCATATGTGTGCCGGTGCTTTTGTATATGTCCTTGCCTGTGTCTGAGTGTGTTTGTGCCTGTGTGTGCGTGTTCAGTGTGTGTGTGTTCAGTATGTGTTTGTGTGTGTGTCTACTGTGTGTGTGTGTACAGTATGTGTGTGTTAGTGTTTATGTTATGTGCCCACCATGGCTATTCCCTCCAATCTGTCTGCAGTCCTAACTGCTGCTGTTCATCTCTCCCCCTGCGATAACAACCACTTACCTTCCCCTTGAACACCATTATAGCTACACTAAACACACACTGCACACACACACACACACTGGTAAACTCCTGTAAAGGTCTTAGTGTGCCTTAGAGCTCCACAGTTAACCTGCAACACTCCACCAGGCCATGAGCTGACATCTCTCTAGCCCAGTAGTGATGTGAGACAGGTTCTCTAGCCCAGTAGTGATGTGAGACAGGTTCTCTAGCCCAGTAGTGATGTGAGACAGGTTCTCTAGGCCAGTAGTGATGTGAGACAGGTTCTCTAGTCCAGTACTGATGTGAGACAGGTTCTCTAGCCCAGTACTGATGTGAGACAGGTTCTCTAGCCCAATAGTGATTTGAGACAGGTTCTCTAGCCCAGTACTGATGTGAGACAGGTTCTCTAGCCCAGTAGTGATTTGAGACAAGTTCTCTAGCCCAGTACTGATGTGAGACAGGTTTTCTAGTCCAGTACTGATGTGAGACAGGTTCCCTAGCCCAGTACTGATGTGACACAGTTTCTGTAGTCCAGTACTGATGTGAGACAGGTTCTCTAGTCTAGTACTGATGTGAGACAGGCTCCTAGCCCAGTACTGCTGTGAGACAGGTTCTCTAGTCCAGTACTGATGTGAGACAGGCTCCTAGCCCAGTACTGATGTGAGAAAGGTTCTCTAGTCCAGTACTGATGTGAGACAGGTTCTCTAGCCCAGTACTGATGTGAGACAGGTTCTCTAGCCCAGTACTGATGTGAGACAGGTTCTCTAGCCCAGTACTGATGAGAGACAGGTTCTCTAGCCCAGTACTGAAGTGAGACAGGCTACAGCAGTAACAGATGTTGCCAACCAGTACAAGAAAGTTGTGTAGATTACCTCAGTGTGAGTGTGTGTGTGCGCGTTTGACTTTTGATAGAGAGGTTGCAGGTTCAAATCCTTCCCTGTACTTTGGAGGCACCGGTCCAGCAAGGTGGAGGTCTGGAAGTGAACCTTTCTCTCTCTACCAACCACCGCAGGGCTCCAAGGTCCACCGCATCTTAGCTATGTAGGGCTTGATGAGTAACTGTGTTTGTGTGTGTGTGTGTGTGTCTTTCAGAACCTGGAGCGCTACAGCCAAGCCTGCGAGCAGTTCCATGAAGGTGCCACAAAGTCAGAAGCTCGGATCAAGTAAGTTCTGATTTAATATTAATATAAATTAATGCATTTATGACATGTATGTGAATATAGTTTACATGAAAGTCTATGGGTAATGTAGTGTACAGGTTGGTCTATGGGTAATGTAGTGTACAGGTTGGTCTATGGGTAATGTAGTGTACAGGTTGATCAATGGGTCTGTCTGTGGGTCGTTCTAATTGGATTAAACTTCTTCTGTTGTACAGACTTCTTGTGTTTAGTCTCTCCAGATGTTGCCCTGGGATACAGGATTCCTCAAGGGAACTCTGTGGGCACCAGTAATACTTTAATCCAGCAGTATTTTAGCAGGGACGCTCTCTAGATTATGGTAGATTACATAATCATATCACAGATAATCCCCCACTATTTTGAGATTGTTTAGGCCGTTCTTGATGCCAGTCTGACAACAGAGGAAACACACACAGAACCAAGTGCACCCTAGGTCTCAGACAGGAAATCTAAAACGTAATCTGCAGATCCAACCAGAGATGGACTGTGTGTGTGTGTGTGTGTGTGACACAGTGAGACCAGTCACCTGGGGTTTAGGACTGGTAATCCCAGGAGGAGGACCGAGGGCCTGATTAGGGATTTGATATCCACAACTGACAGTTTGTGTGTGTGTGTGTTGACATCAGCGTCTGACAGGAAGTACGTTTTCAGGAGACATGGGGACTCACCCTTCCATCAGATGGACAGATATCAATGTTGTGCTGCCGTAAGTGTGTGTGAATGTGTGTGTGAGCGTGTGCGTGTGTGAGGACTGTGTGTGCGTGTGTGTATGTGAGGACTGTGAGTGTGTGTGCGCGCGTGTGAGTGTGTGTGAGCGTGTGTGTGTGAGGACTGTGTGTGTGTGAGTCTTGTCTGTGTTGCCCTAGGTAACTAGTCCATATAATTCAATGAAACACATACACACATACACTCACACACATACAATCTTATGCACACACACATATAGCTCAGACATAAAGACACATATACAATATGGCATTGTGATCAAAATAAATAAAGTAGAATAACTATAGGACTATTTGACTGGGACTGAAGCACTGTGGGATTATGAGGCTGTGGGATTACGAGGCTGTGGGATTATGAGTGGTCTCTTTGGGTGGAGGCTGTGTAAGGCTGGGGCTTTGGGATGCTGAGTGTGTTTGTATTAGCAGTGCCATTCCGGCGCTGTCACGGAGCTTAGACACACAGGGACAGGACGGCCACACACGCCTGAGTGTGTGTGAGGGAGGGAGGAAGTGTGTGTGTGTGTGTGTGAGAGAGAGAGAGAGGAAGTGTGTGTGTGAGAGAGAGGAAGTGTGTGAAAGTGTGTGTGTGTGAGAGAGAAAGCGAGAGTGTGAAAGTGTGAATGTGTGAGGAAGTGTGTGTGTGAGAGGGAGAGAGACTGTGAAATTGTGTGAGTGTGTGTGTGTGTTTGTGAGAGAGACTGTGAAAGTGTGTGAGTGCGTGTGTGTGTGTGTGAGAGAGAGAGAGGAAGTGTGAAAGTGTGTGTGTGTGTGAGAGAGAAAGCGAGAGTGTGAAAGTGTGAATGTGTGAGGAAGTGTGTGTGTGAGAGGGAGAGAGACTGTGAAATTGTGTGAGTGTGTGTGTTTGTGAGAGAGACTGTGAAAGTGTGAGTGCGTGTGTGTGTGTGTGTGTGTGCGTGTGTGAGAGAGATCTAATCCGGACATTAATCCCTGATGTGCTCTGAGGGGTTTGACTGCTACCGCGAGGCAGGGAGTACCATGTCAGACTGTCATTGCTGTCACTGCCTCCCCCCCTCTCTCCTCTCCTCCCCCCTCCCCCTCCTTCCCCCCTCCTCTCCTCCCCCTTCCTCCTCCTCCTCTCCTGTGGCTCTCTCTGTGTCTGTCTGTGCTTGTCTGTCTGACCTAGCTGTCTCTGTATGTCTGTCTGTCTGACTAGCTGTCTGTGTCTGTCTGTCTGACTAGATGTCTGTGTCTGTCTGTTTGTCTGACTAGCTGTCTGTGTCTGTCTGTCTGACTAGCTGTCTCTGTCTGACTAGCTGTCTGTGTCTGTCTGTCGGACTAGCTGTCTGTGTCTGTCTGTCTGTTTGTCTTACTAGCTGTCTGTGTCTGTCTGTCTGACTAGCTGTCTGTGTCTGTCTGTCTGTCTGACTAGCTGTGTGTGTCTGTCTGTCTGTCTGTCTGACTAGCTGTCTGTGTCTGTCTGTCTGACTAGCTGTGTGTGTCTGTCTGTCTGACTAGCTGTCTGTGTCTGTCTGACTGACTAGCTGTGTGGCTCGCTGACTGCAGGTGGTGTGTCTGGCACCAGGCCAGGCCACTGCAGACCTCTCCTACTGGGCTGCAGAGAGGGGTGGAGGGAGAGAGAGAGGGAGGAAAAGAAAAGATAGGTGAAGGGAGAGGCGGAGTGGAGGGAGAGAGGGAGAAGAGAGGTGGGGAAAGGGAGGGAGGAGAAGAGAGAGTTAAGAGGAGGAGAGTGGAGAGAGAGAAGTGAACTGACAGTCGTAAGTGGGAGCTGTGGCAGGTGAGGCTGGGGATGGGGGGATGAGAGAAGGATAGCAGAGAGAGAGAGAGAGAGAGGTGGACTGGGGATGGGGGGGGATGAGAGGAGAGTGGAGAGAGAGAGAGGTGGACTGACAGATTTAAGTGAGTTCCAGAGTGCACAAGAATCCCCAGTGCTGCAGGAAAGATTGGAAGGAGAGGGGAGAAAGGGGGGGAGGAGGTATAAGGGGGGGGGGAGAAGGGGAGAGAGGGGGGAGGAGGTATAAGGGGGGGGGAGAAGGGGAGAGAGGGGGGAGGAGGTATAAGGGGGGGGGAGAAGGGGAGAGAGGGGGGAGGAGGTATAAGGGGGGGGGGGGGAGAAGGGGAGAGAGGGGGGAGGAGGTATAAGGGGGGGGAGGAGAAGAGAAAGGAGAGGGAGACCTGCTCAGTCAATTGAAAAGCTGTCAAGAGTGCATGGCCCTTGAAGCAACACCCGTAGATAAGACAGAACTCTGTCTTCCACTCTCCCTCTCATCCCTTCTCTTTCTCTAGCTCTCCATCGCTCCCTCCCTCCCTCCATCTCTGCTTCGCCTCTTCTCCTCCCCCCTACCTCCCTCCCTCCATCTCTGCTTCGCCTCTTCTCCTCCCCCCTACCTCCCTCCCTCCACCGTCTAGGTTTGGATAACACTACTGTAATCTAGTTCCTGTCACACCTTTCTCCTCCAGAATATATCAGATAAGATGAGTGTGTGTGTGTGTTTGTGTGTTGTGGTGGCTTGCTGGTTTACCATGTTCATTCGCTAGTGAGATTAATGTATTTATCTCTCTCCCACAGCCCTCGTCAGGCCTTGGTTGGGGAAAGCTGGGCTGAGGAGGAAGTTATCAGTTAGGGCCCAAGGCTGAGCTAACGCTAGGCCAGGCTAGTTAGCATCAGTGCTTGGTTGACTTCAGGGGATTAGCGCAGCGTTAGCATAAGTGCTTGGTTGACTTCAGGGGATTAGCGCAGCTAGCAACAACGTTGTCTCCTCTCTGTTATAGTCTAATTGAAGAACTCCAGGCTAACGCTAGGCTAGTTAAGATAGCCTCAGGACTAATGGGTGCTGGTTGATGTCAGGGGATTCTGAAAGCTGCTTATTTTCTCTCTTTACAGTCTAAAGATGACTAAGGCTCTTGGCTAACAGTAGGCTAGACTATCTACCTTTTAGTTTTATACATTTACATTTATGCATTTAGCAGACGCTTTTATCCAAAGCGACTTCCAAGAGAGTGTTCCAAGAGAGACCCAGCTTGTGTTGGGACCGGGCGCTCTTGAGCGGTGGGACCACCAGACGGTTGTCAGAAGAAGACCGTAGGTGGCGGGTGGGGGTGTAAGGCTGAAGGAGAGACTTGATGTAGTCGGGTGCAGTCCCGTTCACCGCTCGGAAGGTCAGTACCAGAGTCTTGAATCTGATACGTGCCGTGAAGCCAGTGGAGGGAGATGAGGAGCGGGGTAACATGGGAGCGTCTGGGTAGATTGAAGACCAGGCGGGCCGCCGCGTTCTGAATCCTCTGGAGAGGGCGGGTTGCGCATGCTGGGAGACCGGCGAGCAGCGAGTTGCAGTAGTCCAACTTTGAGAGGACAAGTGCTTGGTTTAGCAGCTGGGTGGAATGCTCAGACAGAATGCTTATAACAGATCGTTAAAGCTTTAAAGCTTCAGACTATAGTAGGCTAGGCTAGCTAGCATTGGCACAGCTAGCAAAAGCACCTCTTTTCCCCCCTCTTAAAGATCCTGTAAAGTGGACCTGGAAACTAGTTTTAAGTTCGCCACACCACAGAATAACGTGTTATTAACTACCCATCCAAATTCGAATGAAAAAATAACACCGACAAATATGTGAAATTAGGCTTTGAAATCGTGAAAAAATCAGCAGTCTTCTCTGCTTGAGACTGGGGGGGCGTGTCGCCTGAAGGAGCTGAAGCTCCGCCCCTCGCTGCCTAGTAAGTAAGTAAGTAAGACTTTATTTATATAGCACATTTCATACAAGAATTGTAGCTCAAGGTGCTTTACATAAAATCAATAAAAACAATAATACAAGTGATAAACAATTCAAACAAAAATAAAAATCCCAATAAGATCTCTGTTCAAGAGAGAAAACAAGTTTAAACATGCATCTTAAAAGTAACATATACATTTGGTTCACCCCTGGTCTGTATATATAAAACCATACACTCTGTTAACAGATCCTTGCCCCAGGTCAAGAGTATGGGCCGTATTCTCTGTTAACAGATCCTTTGCCTCAGATCAAGAATACAGATTGTTTTACATATTTGTTTAAATACTTCACGCAACCAGAGTTCTTGTACGCTATCAGAGTTCGCCAACTCTGACCTAGACAAAGTAAAATTAGCAAGTCAAATAATGACCCAAATTTACTAAACCAAGATTCTACAATAAAATAACTAATAAAAGTAGGATTACAAGTAACACACATACATTTGGTTCACCCCTGGTCTGTATATATAAAACCATACACTCTGTTAACAGATCCTTTCCTAGTGCCTACCTCCGACCCAGATAATGGACGCTATGTCAAGCCGAACAAAACCGTATAGAATTAGAATTTATTTGTTCAATCAGTGAAACATACAGATGCATATAAATGAAATGTTCCCCTGAGCTGTAACACAAGAGTAAACATTTACAGCAGAGACAGCAGACAGTGAGCTCTCCAACTACTTCTAGCACATTAGCTACCATTTCACCAAAATACCATCATTCTACACAGAGTAGCCTAATATCAAGTTAGCGGTTTGCACTAATTATAGCAGAGATACCTCTGGAAAAGTTATCTAGTATAATTATAACAAGCACACAGAACTGAGTGATGAACTGCTGGCGGCGGTGGATGGTCCAGGTGCGACCGGAGGATGAACGGCCGGAGGGGCGATGCTGGGTACAGCTCTGCGCTGCAAGAGAAGCCGTGTGTTGGTGAACCCCGTCTGTCTCTGGTCCATGTTAAAACTGTCCGCCGTGAAATGGTCAGTGGCGCAGAGGCGGCTGTTGGAGTTTATCCGAAGCTTTCCATGAGCGTGGCTCTTCACAAAATCTATCCACCTATTTTTCCTTTCATTATCAACAGGGAACTTAAATGGTGTTGCAGCGCAGCTGGAGTTCTTGCATCCAGGGAAGATGCAGTTGCGGGTGGTGGGAGACATCCTGAAGCTAGCTAGCTAGCTGATGTAAGCTACAATAACAGTACAGCAGGAGGAGACATTCAGTGATCTGACGTAGATAGGGCAAAATGACGTAGATAGGGCATTTTTGGGCTCCGCCCATTAAAACCTGATATGAAAACGGAAGAGAAACGGTTCTTCGGTTAAACTCCACATTTCAGTGTGACAAAGTTTTAGCGCTTTGCACATGCTTTCAGGAACTCATTTCACACGTATATAATGTACTTAGAAGCAAAACATGGAATTTACTTTACAGGATCTTTAAAGTCTGTTTACAGATCGCTAGGCTAACATTAAGCTAGGCTAGCTAGTGTCATTGTTTATGAACATTGTATGAAAAGTTTTAACTGACTAAATATGTTATGATTGACCAGTTCCTACTGTATTCCAGTTTGAGAAGGGGACTGAAGGACGCGTCCACAACTACACCGAACTTTACCATAACTACGCACTCGGCAGGGCCGACTTTCCTATACGCGCTATTTCTACGTCGCTAAAAGCGTCTGCTAAATAAACATAAAAGGCAAAAGAATTAAATGTGTACTGTACACGACTCCATCTTGAATTTACATTTCAGTACTGATAAATAGGTCTGTTTGTTTGTTGTTTATTTGTTGTTTGTGCTCCGTTTGTTTCTTTAAGCTGTGCTGCCTGGTGCGAATGCTCAGAAGGAGGCTTTTGTTCTACAGCCCGACGGTTGTTTGAGGAGATTAAGAAATATCCCAATGTTCCGTAATTAAGGCCTTAATCTCACTGCCTTATATTGAATTAACTGTAGATGTAGAATGCACAAATTACCCCTCGCTCGCTCACTCACTCACAGACTGACAGATTTTCTCTTCTTCTCTCTCTCTCTATCTTTTCTTCTCTCTCTTTCTCTCCCTTTAATTTTTCTCTCTTACTCTTTCTGTTTGACTTCTCTCTCCCTCATTCCATCTCTCTCTCTCCCCCTCTCCTCCTTCTCCTCTCTCTTCCCCTCTCCCCCTCTCCTCCTTCTCCTCTCTCTAACCCTCTGTTTCTCTCCTCAGTTGATCTGAGTTAATATCACTTTATTTACTCCCTCACCTTTAATTCGGTGGAGGGGGTCTGGACTCCTGTTACTACGGCAAACCAATTTTCTGCCCGGCATCCCTTTAATGACCCCCCTGGTGGAAACACAGCACTTGCTCTCAATTAAAGGAGAGGTCCTTATCTGAAAGACAGGAAGTGACACGTTGCAGCCTGCTCTGCTATCCTCTTTAGTCTTTGGTCCTCTCTTATCTGGGTGGGGGGGGGGGGGGGGCTATAAGCAAGGGAGAGGAGGAGAGGGAAAGGTGGAGATGTGAGGGGGGGGAGATGGGGAGGTCAGAGTGGGGAGGGGAGAGAGCGAGGGGGGTGGAGAGGAGGAGAGCGAAAGAAGAGATGAGAAATGGAGGTTGAGAAGGAAAGGAGAACTAAGGTGGGGACAGAGGAGAGAGACTGAGGGAGAGGAGAGAGACTGAGGGAGAGGAGAGAGACTGAGGGAGAGGAGAGAGACTGAGGGAGAGGAGTGAGACTGAGGGAGAGGAGAGAGACTGAGGGAGAGGAGAGAGACTGAAGGAGAGGAGAGAGACTGAGGGAGAGGAGAGAGACTGAGGGAGAGGATAGAGACTGAGGGAGAGGAGAGAGACTGAGGGAGAGGAGTGAGACTGAGGGAGAGGAGAGAGACTGAGGGAGAGGAGAGAGACTGAAGGAGAGGAGAGAGACTGAGGGAGAGGAGAGAGACTGAGGGAGAGGAGAGAGACTGAAGGAGAGGAGAGAGACTGAAGGAGAGGAGAGAGACTGAAGGAGAGGAGAGAGACTGAGGGAGAGGAGAGAGACTGAGGGAGAGGAGAGAGACTGAGGGAGAGGAGAGAGACTGAGGGAGAGGAGAGAGACTGAGGGAGAGGAGAGAGACTGAGGGAGAGGAGAGAGACTGAGGGAGAGGA
This sequence comes from Osmerus eperlanus, assembly GCF_963692335.1. NCBI lineage: Eukaryota > Metazoa > Chordata > Actinopteri > Osmeriformes > Osmeridae > Osmerus > Osmerus eperlanus. Next base: position 54,902 of record NW_026911979.1, read on the forward strand.
GAGGAGAGAGACTGAGGGAGAGGAGAGGAGAGAGACTGAGGGAGAGGAGTGGAGTGAGACTGAGGGAGAGGAGAGGAGTGAGACTGAGGGAGAGGAGAGACTGAGGGAGAGGAGAGACTGAGGGAGAGGAGAGGAGAGAGTCTGAGGGAGAGGAGAGGAGTGAGACTGAGGGAGAAGAGAGGAGAGAGTCTGAGGGAGAGGAGAGGAGTGAGACTGAGGGAGAGGAGAGGAGTGAGACTGAGGGAGAGGAGAGAGTCTGAGGGAGAGGAGAGGAGTGAGACTGAAGGAGAGGAGAGGAGAAGGAAGGAGAGGAGAGAGAAGGAGATGAGACAGCTACTTGTACAGTAGATAAAGTATAAAATGTAATCTCTTAAATAGCGCCTATATGAATGTTTATTCAGTTCTCATCTGTCTCTCTGCCTTTCATCCTCCCCTTTCTTTTTCTCTCTGTCCATCTCTCACACTTTCTCCCTCTCTTTCTCCCTCCTCCATCTTTCTCTCCCCCTCCCTCCCTCCCTCTAACTCTCTCTCTTCTTCTATCAGTCTCTTTTGCTCTTTCTCCCCCCCACTCCCTCCCTCCCTCCTCCTCCCCCTCCATCAGTAGATAAGATGAGTGGGTGTTCATGTCTGATGTGTTTTAATTGAAATGGTGAAAGTGACGTCGGAGTCAAAGCAGAGGCGAAGCTTTTAATCCAGGTTTCAATTAAGCCCAGTGTCAACCCGTCCTCAGAGAGAGAGAGCAGGGCAGCTGTGTGTGTGTGTGTAGTATGAGTGATGTGTGTGTGTGTGTGTAGTATGAGTGATGTGTGTGTGTGTGTGTGTGTAGTATGAGTGATATGTGTGTGTGTGTGTGTAGTAGAGTGATTGTGTGTGTGTGTGTGTGTGTGGTATGAGTGATGTGTGTGTAGTAGTGTGATATGTGTGTGTGTGTGTGTAGTATGAGTGATGTGTATGTGTAGTATGAGTAGGGATGGGTATCGGTTCCCAGTGAATCGATTCCTTGGAATCGTTAGCAAAATTCCTTAACGATTCTCTGTGCTGTTAAACAATTAAAATTCTAAGTTTAATAATGGATTAAAAATCGATATGCTCAGTTTAATAATGGGACACGCGAACGTCTGTCTGAATAAACTATAAAAGTTCGCGCATAGACAGACTGCAGCAAACATGGCAACTAGGAAGAAGCGTTCTAAAGTTTGGTTGTATTTCACACGACAAAATAACAACAACGCCACTTGTAACGCGTGTAAAAAGTCTATTTCGTCGAAGGGAGGAAATACTACAAATATGAAGAAGCATTTGAACACACAGCATGGAATGAAGTTACTGGAACGTCATGTGTTCAATGCATGCAGCAGCGCAGCTAACGTTCGCGCTTCATCTCTATCTAAGGTAGAGCTAAACTGCTCAAAAGTGATCACAACCACTTGTTACTGTGTGAAGCAATTTGCCTTTATTGTGTGTAGTCGATCTAGTTATCTTCTGTCCCGTCGTTTGAAGCATACATTTTAGCTCCGGCATTCGTCTCCCATTAGTATTGATCTTATTGATCATTTCACGTTATCGGGGCGGCGTGTGTTATCAGCAAACGTTCGCGTGTCGGATTATTAAACTGAGCATATCGATTTTTAATCCATTATTAAACTTAGCATTTTAATTGTTTAACCTTTTAATAGTCCTGTTAAATGTGCCTGAAAACGCCTAAACAACATACCCAAAGTACATTGAAAGCTGTTGTTGAACCATTTGGAGTACATGCATGAAAATGGTCTCTTTTGAAAGGTGACACTGAAGTTATTTCCCCTGTTGTTAGGACCCCTGTAAGTCCTACTGGTGTTGAGTAATAGAAGCTTGAACACAAGGAAACTGAAAGTTTCTATCTCCGACTAGATTTTGTTTTGAAAACAGAGGCCTGAAGAGGCCTAGTAGTAGGTATTAGCTCATTTCAGAGCCAGTCAAAGCCAGTTTGAGAAATTCGTTTAGAACGAGTGTGTGTGTGGGGGGGGGTGCAGGACGCACAGACCTAGTTGGCTGTAGAGGGGAACATTGATAAGAGAATCGATAAGGAATCGATAAGCAGGAATTGATAAGGAGTCGGAATCGTTAAAATCTTATCAATACGCATCCCTAAGTATGAGTGAATTGTGTGTAGTAGAGTGATGTGTGTGTGTGTGTGTGTAGTATGAGTGATGTGTGTGGTATGTGTAATATGTGGCGTGTTTGTGTGTTTGGTATGAGTGATATGTGGTGGGTGTGTGCGTGTGTATGGTATGTATGGTATGAGTCATACTGTATACAGCATATCTGATGTGTGTGTGTGTGTGTGTGTGTAGAGTGATGTGTGTGTGTGTGTGTGTAGAGTGATGTGTGTGTGTGTAGAGTGATGTGTGTGTGTGTGTGTGTGTGTGTGTGTGTAGAGTGATGTGTGTGTGTGTGTGTAGTAGAGTGATGTGTGTGTGTAGTAGAGTGATGTGTGTGTGTGTGTGTAGTAGAGTGATGTGTGTGTGTAGTAGAGTGATGTGTGTGTGTGTAGTAGAGTGATGTGTGTGTGTGTGTGTGTGTGTGTGTGTAGTAGAGTGATGTGTGTGTGTGTGTGTGTGTGTGTGTGTGTGTGTGTGTGTGTGTGTGTAGTAAAGTGATGTGTGTGTGTGTGTGGTAGAGTGATGTGTGTGTGTGTGTCCTGTATGGGGGAGCGGCTGAACGTGCACAACTTCCCTGAACCAATCAGGCATCATTAGAAATGTTGTCAGAGTCAGGGAGACTGATCTCTCACATCCATCACACACCAACAGGAACAGACACACATTCACATGTGAAATATTCACACGCATTCATTCGACTGAAAACTCACATCCACATATGTTAAATGCTTGCAGCGATACATATAGCACAAACATTGTTAAATACTAGGTGACCAAACACCAGAGATGGGAAGTAAGAAATACAAATACTTTGTTACTGTACTTAAGTAGATTTTTCTGGTATCAGTACTTTTTTTTTTTACTATACATTTTTCTGACAACTTTTTACTTTCACTCCTTAAATTCTTTAGACAAATATCTATACTTTATACAGAGGGTTTCCTTTAGATATGTACCTAAACCAACCTAAAAAGCCTCTATATAAATGTATATATTGTGTTTACATACAGGTCTGCTGTGTGCTGCTGTTTACAGTCCTCTAACTCCTGCTCTAGACAGTATGGACTGGAGTGTATACATGGTGGAGTCTGAACATACAGTTTTTCACAGTTCCAGCTCTCAGAACAACTGGAAAGTGTTGTGAGATGGGATGTGCTGGAGGTTAAACCATCTGAATCAGGACTGTTCCTTCTGAACGCACCTAGCTCGAAGACCCTGCTTGTGCAGGAGTTTGTTTTCTTATACTGAATACAAAACTCTCTTTATCACCTTCTCCCTCTCTCCCCCCTCCCCTCTCTCCCCTCGTCCCTCTCTCCTCCCCTCCTCCCCTCTCTCCCCCCCTCCCCTCTCTCCCCTCCTCCCCTCTCCCCCATCCCCTCTCTCCCCCCCAGGTCTCGTAGTACAGATCCAGTATGCACCAGTCTCCAGGCCCAGATTCTGACGTGCTACAGGGACAACAGAGACCAGACGCTCCACTGTTCCGACCTGGCCAAGCAGTACATGCGGTGCATCGACGCCGCCAAGAAGGTGACTGTCCAGTCTAGACCACGCGTATCTACGCTACCCTACACTGACCTACCGTAGCACACACGTTCTAGCCTATGCATATCTACACCACACTAAACTTATCTATGAGAGGATACACATTCTAGTGCAGGGGTGGGGAACGTCATTTGGTCCGGCCAATCATTTGGTCCGGCCCGCCATGGCACTGCAGGAACCATATTATTAGGTGCATTATTCGTTGGCAGCAGCACTATTTTAATATGTGGAAGAGGACCGTGGAGGCACGCAGCGTTGCGTACCAATGTACCAAAAAAATTCGCTTGCGCGCTCGCATTACGTGTGGAATTCCTTTCTAGCAAATCAAACCCAGAATACGTTCTTGGTTTGGGCTAAGCCCCGAATGTTTACAACGTATGGCTCTGCGCCTGATTAACACTCAGATCGATAAGCAGTCTCAAAAATGGTAGCAATATAAAAAATAATACGATCCCTTTCCGTAATCATGATACCCCCCAAGAAATGTTCGATGCACCCCTAATCAAAGCAGGCTGCATCCGTGCCAGCTAACATCACAAACCTCACCAAAGAGAAGCAGTTCCAGCCATCACATTAGGGGTGAGTTAATTAAATGTTTGACCAAATATAGCAGGCACATTTTTAAGTTGATAATTCTGTACGGCCCCCGAATGATTTTATAAATATCCAAATGGCCCTTGGCAGAAAAAAGGTTCCCCACCCCTGTTCTAGTGCAAGTTATATTTATACCATACACATTCTAGTGCACGCTATATCTATACCATAATAACATTTGGTGAAGTCGTCCGTCATGCATTCAGTTAGTCAAAGCTGGTTGCATGTCTGTTCCCATGTTGCACTTTTGCAAAAACACAAAACAAGCTCATGGGTAGTCGGCTGTACAGGCCAGATCTACTCGTTCTGGAGCAGGCTGGCAGGCAAGCAGGCTGGCAGGCTGGCAGGCTGGCAGGCTGGCAGGCTCCTGTTCTCTCGAACTACAGACATCTGAACACTGGCCTTGATGAAGAGAGAAACTCCAGCGCACCTCCGGAGTGATCCAGTATTCAGCTCCCTCCTTCTCCCTCAGAATCCATCAATACAGACTAGAACCCAACCCTGCAACCCTGATGACACTCAGAAACAAAGCTCTGGGAGTCATAAATAATGGGCTGTGTTCTGGTCCAGGGGCCTTCTGAATATCTTTAGGGTTAGCTACTTACCTCCTTGAGTTCTTGTTTCCGTGGCTCCTTGCTATCTTGGTAGCTTGGATCCTGAATCCTTGGGTCCTTTTAACTGTGGCTCCAGGTTCCTTGGTTCCTTGAAAGTTCCCAGTGTTATTTGAACACTCAGGCTGGGAAGGACATTCAGTTTGGCAGCCTTGGTTTCTTATTAGTTTAAAGCGATCTTGATCAGACACACACACACCAAATACAGCTCCTCTGCTGTGTGTGTGTGTGTGTATGCGCTTGCAGTCATGCTTACTTTAAACGGGTGTGTGGTGATTTCATTGCACTGAGCTGAACCAACAGCAAAGTTCCTCCACAGACCAGTTCAGCTAGATAACGAGATCTGAAATCACAAACCTTTGAAAGCAGGGGAACACACACACGCAAACACACACAGACAGAGACACACACACACACAAGGACAGAGACACACACACACACAAGGACAGAGACACACACACACACGGACAGAGACATACATAACACACACACACAGTTAGTGAACCAGAGCTCAGTGAGGCAGCGATGCTCATCCGCACCAGACCCACAGGACAACAGAGAACACATCAACACTCCTCTCATCTCTCTGTCTGTCTCTCTCATCTCTCTCTCTCTGCCTGTCTCTCTCTCTCATCTCTCTCTCTCTCTGCCTGTCTCTCTCTCGTCTCTCTCTGTCATCTCTCTGTCTCTCTCTGTCTCTCTCTCATCTCTCTCTCTCTGCCTGTCTCTCTCTCGTCTCTTTATCTCCCACGTTCATTTGCTTTTGAGTCAAGTCGTGGTGTGTGTTATGACCTGCAGAGCTGAGTCTCCACTGATGATGCACACAGCTGATCATTGATTCATAAGCGGCCTTTAGGATGAGAACATTCCTCACTCCATATCCATATCAAAACACACACACACACACAGACAGACATAAAGCTGATTCAAATGAAAGACATGAAAGACATATCTGTGTGTGTGTTGTTATCTGGGCCTAGGTGTGTGTGTTGTTATTTGGGCCTAGGTGTGTGTGTGTGTTGTTATCTGGGCCTAGGTGTGTGTGTGTTGTTATCTGGGCCTAGGTGTGTGTGTGTGTGTGTTGTTATCTGGGCCTAGGTGTGTGTGTGTGTGTGTTGTTATCTGGGCCTAGGTGTGTGTGTGTGTGTGTTGTTATCTGGGCCTAGGTGTGTGTGTGTTGTTATCTGGGCCTAGGTGTGTGTGTTTGTGTGTTGTTATCTGGGCCTAGGTGTGTGTGTGTGTGTTGTTATCTGGGCCTAGGTGTGTGTGTGTGTGTTGTTATCTGGGCCTAGGTGTGTGTGTGTGTGTTGTTATCTGGGCCTAGGTTTGTGTGTGTGTGTTGTTATCTGGGCCTAGGTTTGTGTGTGTGTGTGTTGTTATCTGGGCCTAGGTGTGTGTGTGTGTGTGTTGTTATCTGGGCCTAGGTGTGTGTGTGTGTGTGTGTTGCCATCCAGGCTGGGGTGGGGTCAGAAGAGCTGAACCAGACAGGGCTTATTAGTGCTCTGACAACGCTCCACCACGCTACGAGAGAGAGGAGGAAGAGAGAAAGAGACAGAGAGGAGGATGAAGAATGATAAGATTATTGTGTGAGAGACACTGTGTGTTTATGGGACAGAGGGAATTCTAGAGACATTAAGAGAGATGTTCATGCGTGGGTCCCTTCTGGCAGGGCTGGAAGCAGGTTCCCCCTGTGTGGGCTGATCCTGCTCATTTACACACTGACTGGAGATTCTTCTAGAAGTGTGGAGATGACCTCCACCTAACTCTGCAAACAGACTGTCGGGAAGAGAGACACCAGGAGACACACAGTTAATGGAGAGAGTGAGAACATCGAGATGGAGGGAGTGTGTTGGGG
>NW_026911980.1:0-30569 GCF_963692335.1 Osmerus eperlanus
GTGCCAGCTAGTTACTCCTGAAAGAGCAGCTCCCGTTAGCGACGGTCGGATGTTTTATTAAAAAGTTGAGTTTCAACTCCTGACAACGTCGCGAGGAACTTTACCATTGCAGGCTGATCAACACACCAAAATCCGCGCTCACTAGCTGGTTGAATTACGGTTCAATGGACAGTGTAATGTTGTCATATCTCGAAATAAGTTATAGAACACGTTTGTAGCTAGCTAGGTGACTGCCATCATTCACTTAACGTTCAACTCACCTCCCTTAACTCCGATACTGGGCTCTAGCTTAGCCAAGATGATCACCGCTACTATCCCGATAATGAACCATTCTTTCCGTATTCTCGCCAACATGCCCATGTTCCCGCCGGAGACACGGCTTCCCCCACGGCGTCGTTGTCCCAGTCAGCCAACACCGGACAACAGGTATCCAGTCTACGGGAACCGTTTGTAGCGCGACGGTAAAGACACTCTCCGTACTGACAGCAGTGGTTAATCGTTGACTTCCTGACACATGAGCGCAGCGCCGTAATACCTGTAGTAGGAGCGCGTGTTTTCTCAGGCGGTGTGCGGGTCTAACAGGAAGGCGAGGCGCGTGTGCAGCACACTGTCTTCATATCAGCTTACCACTGCAGTCCAGGGACGGGCGGCATTATACACATTCTCTTCTGACCACTGACGATAATTGTTATGTTTATGAAATCACTCATGCGCTCCTATTGCAGTCATTACGTGTCACATCACTGCCATGTTTCTTGTGCGAATAAAATGACGTTTAATGACTTTTTACTGTCATTTCTCTTTTTTATTGTTTTTATCATCAACTAAATCATCCTCCTTCCTCATCCATCACCCTCTTCCTCCTCTTCCTTTCCCCTCTGTCAGACAGACGGGCAGGTACACAGACAGACAGGAAGACAAACAGGTAGGGAGACAGACAGATCATTAGCATTAACACCACACCACCAACAACCATCAGAACATGAAAGTTTCCCCATCGAACGTTCCAACGGTTCAGCAAACCCGCCACTCACGTTCAGGGTCGGGATCGAGGGCCAATCACGCCTGTCCTTCCAGGAAGTGAGAATGAACAGATCCCTGTGAAGCCCCTCCTCCACATGGCCTGCGTAACTTCCTGGCCATGCTCTGAGCGCGTGCGTTGCCCAGGACGACCTGGGCCCTCTGCAGGAGAGGCACCTCGCCCAGGTCACAGGCCAGCTGGTAGCTCCTCTCGAGGTAGCCACACCCCTCTCCTGCTGGCCCTGGGGAAATAAGAGGTTTTGAAAGATTGAAAAAATATACCGGGTTTCAAACCTAAGTACGTAACGTCCCTCTCTCTCTTTGATAGGGTTAGGGTCCCCCCCCCACCTCCCCCCCTCCCCTCCCTCCCCCCCTCCCCTCCCTCCCCCCCTCCCCTCCCCCCCTCCCCTCCCCCCCCCTCCCCTCCCCTCCCCCCCCCTCCCCTCCCTCCCCCCCTCCCTCCCCCCCTCCCCTCACCCCCCCCCCCTCCCCTCCCCCCCCCCTCCCCCCCCCCCCTCCCCTCCCCTCCCCCCCCCTCCCCCCCCCCCCCTCCCTCCCCCCCTCCCCTCCCTCCCCCCCCTCCCCTCCTCCCCTCCCCTCCCCCCTCCCCTCCCCTCCCCCCCCCTCCCCTCCCTCCCCCCCTCCCCTCCCCCCCTCCCTCCCCCCCTCCCCTCCCCTCCCTCCCCCCCTCCCCTCCCCCCCCCCACCTCCCCCCCTCCCTCCCCTCCCCTCCCTCCCCTCCCCCCTCCCCTCCCCTCCCCTCCCCTCCCCTCCCCTCCCCCACCTCCCCTCCCCTCCCCCTCCCTCCCCTCCCCTCCCCTCCCTCCCCTCCCTCCCCTCCCCTCCCCTCCCCTCCCCTCCTCTCTCACCATCTCAGTGTAGACGTGTCCCAGGCAGGTACATGCTTCCTGCAGGTTGGTCTGAAGGTTGCTGCTCTGAGAGACTTCAGCAAACATCTCCAGGTAGCGGATCATCTCATCTGACTGTCCCTCACTGGACACACACACACACATGCTTGGCATATGGTGGAGCACAGACCATATGTAATAAAGTGTTCAAATGTATGTGTGAGACTGTGTGTGTGTGTATGTGTGTGTGTGTGTGTGTGTGTGTGTGCGTGTGTGTGTGTGGGACTGGTGTGTGTGTGTGTGTGTGTGTACCTCTCCAGAGACTTGGCGATAGCTTTGTAGGCCTTCCCAAGGCCTGCTGCATCTCCCAGGTCTGAACAGACCTCCATGTACATGTTCAGGAACTGGCCACACACACACCACACACACACACACACACCACAGACACACACACCACAGACAGACAGACACATCAAACTGTTATTCAGCAAATTCTGTAACTTCATTCCATCTATGACAAACACACACACCATAAACACACCTTCTTTGCTGCCTGCTGGTCTCCTGTGCGCTGATAGGCCAGTCCCACACGATAGGCCGCCTCCCCCTCTCAGTCTTCCTGTCCCCCGCTTCAGTTACACACACAGGATATATATATCTATACAGTAGTTATAGTTTTGTATATACACATAGATAGGAAATAGAGTTATATAAACACAGGTAGTATTTGTAGATATATATATATCTCCACATAGAGGCCTGTAGTGTGTATATGCTGCGGTACCTTCCTGGGCCGTGCAGAAGGCCAGGGTGAGCGTCTCCACAGCGTGCTGGTCATGTCCCGCCAGCAGGAGGCGCTGTGCCTGCTGGCCGTAGACCAGGCAGAGGCCCTGACAGGCCTGAGAGTACAGGGACACCCCGTCCTCCCCCTGCCACGCCCGGCCCAGCGCACCCCGCCGGAAACACTCGTAGTACTCCCTGGCCTGGTCCAGCTGACCTGGGGGGGGTAGAGTAACAAAAGAAACATGAACTACACATGTCATGTATCTGTGTGTGTGTATATGTGTGTGTGTATCTGAGTGCGTGTGTGTGTGTACCCTGCTCCAGACACAGGCGGCCCATGTTAGCGCAGGCCTGGGCCTCTCTGCGGCCTGAGTCCAGGCTGACTCTGCGGGACGAGGCCAAGCCGGCCTGCTGGAAGTGCGGCTCAGCCAGGAGTCCTCCGGGGAGCTGAAGAACCTCGCCAGGAACAGCTGGCTGTCGTACACCTCCGCCCATTGCTCCTGCACACACACAGGGTATATACACACAGCATACACACACAGTATATAGACACACTGCATATACACACACACAGGATATATACACACAGCATACACACAGAGTATATAGACACACAGCATACACACACGCATACAGTATATATACACACAAAGTAGAGTTTGTGTGTGTGTGTACCTCTCCTCTGAGCAGCCTCTGCAGGGTGAGGTGTGTGTGTAGCATGTGCATCTTGTGTGGCTGTTCCTCCAGGGGGCGCTGCAGCCAGAGAGCTGACCCAGGACCAGCAGCCAGCCTGGCCTCCCTCCAGCAGCACAGCAGAGACCACAGCTCAGAGAACGACCTGGGGGGAGTTAGAGCTACACACCTGTCTCTCTCTGTGTGTGTGTGTACAGTGTGTACAGTGTGTACAGTGTGTGTGTACAGTGTGTACAGTGTGTGTGTGTGTGTGTGTACAGTGTGTACAGTGTGTGTGTACAGTGTGTACAGTGTGTACAGTGTGTGTGTGTGTACAGTGTGTACAGTGTGTGTACAGTGTGTACAGTGTGTACTGTGTGTGTGTGTGTGTACAGTGTGTACAGTGTGTGTGTACAGTGTGTGTGTGTACAGTGTGTACAGTGTGTACAGTGTGTGTGTACAGTGTGTGTGTACAGTGTGTACAGTGTGTACAGTGTGTACAGTGTGTACAGTGTGTGTGTGTACAGTGTGTACAGTGTGTACAGTGTGTGTCTGTGTGTACAGTGTGTGTGTGTGTGTACAGTGTGTGTGTGTGCGGGTGTGTGTTACAGTGTGTACAGTGTGTGTGTGTGTGTGTGTACAGTGTGTACAGTGTGTACAGTGTGTGTGTGTGTGTACAGTGTGTGTGTGTGTACAGTGTGTGTGTGTGTGTGTGGGTGTGTGTGTACAGTGTGTGTGTGTACAGTGTGTGTGTGTGTGTGGGTGTGTGTGTACAGTGTGTGTGTGTGTGTGTGTGTGTGTGTGTGTACAGTGTGTGTGTGTGTGTACAGTGTGTGTGTGTGTGTATGTGTGTGTCTCTCTGTGTGTGTGTACAGTGTGTGTGTGTGTGTGTCTCTCTGTGTGTGTGTACAGTGTGTGTGTGTGTACAGTGTGTACTGTGTGTATGTGTAACAGGGGTCTCACCTGTGGAAAGCCTTCACTCAGCATAGCAACACATATGTTCTGTTTTAAACTGTTCCTGAACCTGAGATACAGAGACAGAGAGAGAGAGAGAGAGAGGAGAGAGAGAGAGAGAGAGAGAGAGAGAGAGAGATACAGAGACAGAGAGACAGAGACAGAGAGAGAGACAGAGAGAGAGAGAGAGAGAGAGAGAGAGAGAGAGAGAGAGAGAGAGAGAGAGAGAGAGAGAGAGAAGATAGTTCAAAGCTATTATTGAAGCAGGAGACAGAATATCTCTTCGGTAACCGCGTGAGTAAGATCGTCCTCGCGGTGATCGGTGAGATCATCATGGCCATACTCACGAGGCGACCTCCCCTCTGGACACGGTGGGCGCGCGGCATCTCTCCGATGATTCTGTGTCTGTCGTTTTCTTCTGAGCTCTAAACACAGATTTGTCCATTTAAATGTTTTACATAGTATTTTTTTAGAGACTCCAATATATATCCAAATGGACTGTATCCTTAGTCTACATTCTCGACAATTTGGGTTTAGGTCAACCCCGCTGTCTGGTTACCGTACACGGCCCGAGCTGACCTGTTCCACCGGGGAGTCGTCGACCCTCGAGGAAGAGGCTCCGTCTCGGTTCTGTTGATATTCGGTAGAGTTGTAGTTCTAACTTTCTGCTGCGGAGCGACGCCGGCTGCACTCATCTTCTCTCTCCCGATTTACGATGGTAGATAGCGACTTCAAATGTTGGGTTTGCTGTCAAACTGCAAACAACAGTGGTGTATTACTCATTATTTTTTTTTACCCATGTAGTTTACACACAATCCCAGACTTTATAGGTAGAGTTAGGCTATCTTCGTTTTTAAATTGCAGTTCAGAAGAATCAAAGTTGAAGTACATTTTTTTTTAAACAGCCTGTTTGATTTCTAATCTACATACAATAATTACCTGACTTAACGACTTGAAGTCAGTATATTCGACCCCTAAGTCAAAATGAGAGTTTTAGAAGTTAGCAAAACTTAGTTAGCCTACTAGTTGTTAGCTCTAGCTCCTCGGTTCATGTGTGCTGGTGGCCATAAGAACGCTGCTGCTATGGCAACGTTTCCGGGAAACTTTTTCCCCACTGGACTGGACTGGATTGTTTAGCCGCGTTTGACCTACAAATTGATGCGGAAACAAGGAAAATAGTCATTCTATTACTTTGCACTTCACTTTAACTTAAGACACCAATGCAGTCACACATTGGGAGACAGTGTGCAGGCAGTGTGTTAGAATATAAGTGTGGTGTGTGTGCGTGTGTGTGCTCTGTATCTATTTCCATGTGTTGAGAAAAGGAAGCACTGAAGTCTGACTGAAAGAAAACACATGTACTTTCTTATTGGTGTGACAGCAATAAAACTACAGAAGTCATAAAAACTACAGATACCAGTAACCCTGGTGGAAATGAAGCAGGATCAAAGATGTTTGTGTTACTGGAGTTTTAGTGGAGTTTCTAGTGTTTTTGCAACTTTTATTGTAAAACATTTTTCCGGTTTTATTTTTTGAACCTTTATAAACTTTTTTTCGAAAATATGTTTTCAACCTTTCAAAACGTATATTTCTAGAAAATGTAGGATGTCATTGTTCAACTTTTCAAAAGTTTTTATTCATGTACTTTTAAAATGTTTTATTCTTTTTTTGTTGCCTTCTGCCCTGCTCCATGGTAGCTTAGAGTAGTTTACGTTGGCTGTGCGTGAAATGAAAAAAAGTGCAATGACAAGAAATAATATTGATCATGCAGATTAAAACTAAAGTAACAAGCCTGGCTTTAAAGTGTAAGAAGTAGAAAGTACAGATATTTGTGTAAAAGATTCAATTAGTGAAACATGTATATAGTATCATATAAATGATGACACTCGTGAAATAGTCTCTCTCCTCTCTCTCCTGCCCCAGCCTTTCTCCTCCCTTCACATCATGGAGTTGTTTATTTTATGGAAGTCAAGATGGGCATAAATAGATAAGTCTCTACGTGACCGTAGACATGCAGACACACACACACCCACACAAACATTCAAAGCAGATTTTCCCTCACTATATAAAAAAAGAAAGAATTCTATGATGTGTGATTTGTTCAGACAATAAAAGAAAAGTTAACAAGTTTAATTTAGCAGATTGTTTTATCTGTAACATTGTGAGTGTGTAAGGGGGCAGGGGTATATATATATATATTATCTCTATTGAAGTGGTGAGGGGCCAAGTAGGAACAGAGGGGGGAGAGAGAGAGAGAGAGAGAGAGAGAGAGAGAGAGAGAGAGAGAGAGAGAGAGAGAGAGAGAGAGAGAGAGAGAGGGTAGGGGTAGTCCCATCTGGCAGAGAGAGAGAAAACTGGGTGACAGAATTCTGGTCTCTCAGTTCAGGAAGAACTTCTCTACTCCACTCTTTCTCCGTGTCTCTCAGTCTCTCCTCTTCTCCTCCACCCACCCTGTCTCCCTCTCTCTCTCCCTCTCTCTCTCTCTTTCTCTCTCTTATTAGCAGCTCCCTGTTTTGCGCCTGACCGGCCCGGAGACCATACATCAGACAGGTAAGAGACAAACTAACAAACCTTCTTGTAAACTAACCTTTTCATAAAACTAGCCTTGTTGTAAACATACTAACCTTTTTATAAACCAACTAGCCTTGTTGTTAACATACTAACCTTTTTATAAACCAACTACCCTTGTTGTAAACATATTAACCTTATAAACTAACTTATTACTGGATGAAACCCTTGCTCTGTTCCTCCTCCAGGTTCTACTGTGTTCCTCCAGGTTCTACTGAGGACAGGACCTCACCAGAGAGTTCCTGCCTGGGTTTAGTGGAACATCTACAACCAGAGAGGGTTCTGTGGTTCAGTACGGCATGGTTCCCCTGCTGGGCTTGGTGCTGTTACTGGCTGCTCTGGGACGCTGCCACGGCAACCAGACTGAGACGGAGCCCTCTGATTGGCTGATGAGTGACAACCATCCAGCCTTTCTCAGTGGTACAGACTCCCCCTGGGTCATAGAGCCTGACCCCTCTCACCCCATCACCTCCTCCCCAGGAACCCTCCCCCTCCCTGGGGCACACCAAGCCTCTCCTGCTGGAGACAAGCCTGCACATCTCTCCTCCTCCAACAACGTGTCTGGTGTTCCCCTGCGCTCTCTAGCACCCCCCAGCTGCCTGCAGGCCATGTCTATAAAGACAGCCTTCAAGTATGTGAACAGCGCGCTGGGCTTGGTGATCTTTGTGGTGGGCGTGGTGGGGAACGGCACCCTGCTGAGGATCCTGTACCAGAACAGGTCCATGAGGACCGGGCCCAACGCCCTCATCGCCAGCCTGGCCCTGGGAGACCTCATCTACATCACCATCGACATCCCCATCAACATCTACAAGGTGGGGCGTGCACACACACACACACGTAGAAACACACACACACATGCATAGAAACACTCACAAACATGCACAGACATAGAAACACACACCTCATGGTTTGGGTGCTGAGAGCTACACTAATGATGACACAACAAACTGCTGACAGTCTTCTGTGTGCGTGTGTGTGGTGTGTGTAGCTGCTGGTGATGCGCTGGCCCTTTGCAGGTTCCTCTCTGGGAGTGTTCCTGTGTAAGATGGTTCCCTTCCTGCAGAAGACCTCCGTGGGAATCACCGTGCTCAACCTGTGTTTCCTCAGTGTGGACAGGTAACACACACACAGAGTACAAACACACAGAATACACATACACAAATTATTGTTCTGTAAACTCATTCTGATGTCTGTGTATCTGTGTGTGTACGTATGTGTACTGTGTGTGTACTGCGTGTGTGTGTACTGTGTGTGGGGCCTGCGTGTGTGTGTACTGTGTGTGCTGTGTGTGTGTGTGTGCAGGTACCGGGCGGTGACCTCGTGGAGCAGGGTGCAGGCTGTGGGGGTCCCCAGGTCCACGGCGGTGGAGATCTGCTGCATCTGGCTGCTGTCCATGCTGCTGGCGGTGCCTGAAGCACTGGGCTTCACTGTGGTCACCTTCTCCTACAGGAACACCTCCATGCATACCTGCATGCTCTACCCACAATCCCCCTTCTTGACGGTGAGCGCGGGGGGTGTGAATATGTGTCCTGTGTGTGTGTTCCCTGCCTGCAATCTATCGGATGCAGATCTAGAGTAAACACTGTTCAGCTCTGTGTGTGTGTGTGTAGGTGTGTGTAGGTGTGTGTGTGTGAGTGAGTGTAAACAGGCTGTAGAAAGGAACATCTAATTGCTCTTTGGCATGCAGCCCAGTACTAGCCCTGGACCATCAAAATGCTTCTAGAATGTTTTAGTCTGAAAGTTACAGATCCTAGAAGTGTGCTCCAGTCGCGTGTTCTAGAACTCTCCGTTGTGTTACAGTTCTACCGGGATGCAAAGGACTGGTGGCTGTTTGGGTTCTATTTCTGCATTCCGCTGGCGTGTTCCGGGCTGTTCTACAGCCTGATGACCTGCGAGATGTTACGTCATCGCAAGGGCAGCCTCTGCATAGCTCTCAGCGAACACCTGAAACAGGTACACACATCCACACATTACACACACACACACCCCCTACCTCACAAGCACCCGTCCTATAATCCCCCCTCCTCTCCCCTCAGAGGAGAGAGGTAGCGAAGGCCGTCTTCAGTCTGGTGGTGATCTTCGCTCTCTGCTGGTTTCCTCTCCACCTCAGCCGGATCCTGAAGAAGATGCTCTACTCCTCCCACGATGCTGGCCGCTGTGAGCTGCTGAAGTAGGCACACACACACACACGCACACACACACACACACACACACACGTACACACACGCACACACACACGTACACACACACACACACGTACACACACACACACACACACACGTACACACACACACGCACACAAGCACACACACGTACACACACACACGCACACACACGCACACAAGCACGCACACACACACAAGCATAAACCCACTAACTCTGTGTGTGTGTGTGTAGTTTCCTGTTGGTGCTGGACTATCTCAGTATAAACCTGGCCACTGTAAACTCCTGCATCAATCCCATCATTCTCTACTTGGTCAGCAAGAAGTTCAAAAACTGCTTCAAGGTAGGACTGTGTGTGTGTGGATAAATATACTGAGGGAGTGTGTGTGTGTGTGTATATTTCTGCTTTGGATAAAAAGATCTGCTACATGGATAAAATGTGAGTGTGTGTGTTTATATGTGTGTGTTTGTTTGTATGTGTGTGTGTGTGTTTAAGTGTGATCCAAACAGTGCCATGTTCCAGGAAGGGATGTTCTAATTATAATTACGTCATGTGATAGTGGAGGGGGGAGAGAGGGAGGAAGGAGAGAGGAGAGAGAGGGAGAGAAGAGAGAGAAGAGAGAGAGGGAGGGAGGAAGGAGAGAGGAGAGAGAGGGAGAGGGGAGAGAGAGGGAGAGAAGAGAGAGAGGGAGGGAGGAAGGAGAGAGGAGAGAGAGGGGAGAGAGAGGGAGGAGCTGTTGAGGAAAAGAATATGTTCGTTAATTCAGTACTCTGTCTCTCTCTCCCCCTCTCTCCCTCTCTCTCCCAGTCCTGTCTGTGTTGTTGGTGTGATTCTTCTTCTGTGGTAAACAGTGTGGTTCCCATCACCCCCAGCTTCCTGCACAAGAACCATGACCTGGACCAGCGCTGAACCCAGACTGGCCATGCCGGGGTGTGTGTGTGTGTGTGTGTGTGTGAGAGAGAGGCCACTATAAAGTGCTTAGATAATTATCATGTAGATTATATGTTATTTCCATAAGTGTTATATAATATTTTATAAAACATGATCATTCATCATCATCAGATAGATAATAAATATGATTCTATTTGTTTTGTATATTCAGATGTAGTCTGGCCTGTTAGTGGAGGCTCCATCAGTCTCTCAGCTGTCTGTCACAGGGAATCTTTTGGAAATAAAGTTATTTTACTTATGAACCAGTGGCCTCCCTTTCTATACATCTGGTTGTGTGTGTGTGTGTTGGGGGGGGGGTTGTATGAGGAAAAAGTTGTAAATCTGATTTGATTAGATTTCCACTGTGCAGCATCCAATTAGACGTACACACACACAAATGTCTCATGTGGTTACCATATGAAACCAATATGGAACAAACCTCTCTGCTTGTTCTCAACTAGTCCCCCTGTCACTTCCCCCCTCTCTCTCCCCCCTCTCCCTCCCCTCTCTGTCTCTCCCCCCCTCTCTTCCTGTGTCTCTCTCTGGGTTTGTCTCCCCCACCGCTGCCCGAGGGGAACTGAGCAAACCGCACCGTAAAACACAGAGAAACACAACTTTCCATATTAGACGTTACAGAGCTGTGTGTGTGAATCGGGCAGCGTCGGTGCGTAGTGTGGTAGCAGGGTTCCTAGTGTGGTAGCAGGGTGCCTAGAGTGGTAGCAGGGTGCGTAGGGTGGTAGCAGGGCGCGTAGTGTGGTAGCAGGGTGCGTAGTGTGGTAGCAGGGTGCGTAGGGTGGTAGCAGGGCGCGTAGGGTGGTAGCAGGGCGCGTAGGGTGGTAGCAGGGCGCGTAGTGTGGTAGCAGGGTGCGTAGGGTGGTAGCAGGGCGCGTAGGGTGGTAGCAGGGCGCGTAGTGTGGTAGCACGGTGCGTAGTGTGGTAGCAGGGCGCGTAGGGTGGTAGCAGGGCGCGTAGGGTGGTAGCAGGGCGCGTAGGGTGGTAGCAGGGTGCGTAGTGTGGTAGCAGGGCGCGTAGGGTGGTAGCAGGGTGCGTAGGGTGGTAGCAGGGCGCGTAGGGTGGTAGCAGGGCGCGTAGGGTGGTAGCAGGGCGCGTAGGGTGGTAGCAGGGCGCGTAGGGTGGTAGCAGGGTGCGTAGGGTGGTAGCAGGGCGCGTAGGGTGGTAGCAGGGTGCGTAGGGTGGTAGCAGGGCGCGTAGGGTGGTAGCAGGGTGCGTAGGGTGGTAGCAGGGCGCGTAGTGTGGTAGCACGGTGCGTAGTGTGGTAGCAGGGCGCGTAGGGTGGTAGCAGGGCGCGTAGGGTGGTAGCAGGGCGCGTAGGGTGGTAGCAGGGTGCGTAGTGTGGTAGCAGGGCGCGTAGGGTGGTAGCAGGGTGCGTAGGGTGGTAGCAGGGCGCGTAGGGTGGTAGCAGGGCGCGTAGGGTGGTAGCAGGGCGCGTAGGGTGGTAGCAGGGCGCGTAGGGTGGTAGCAGGGTGCGTAGTGTGGTAGCAGGGCGCGTAGGGTGGTAGCAGGGCGCGTAGGGTGGTAGCAGGGTGCGTAGGGTGGTAGCAGGGCGCGTAGTGTGGTAGCACGGTGCGTAGGGTGGTAGCAGGGCGCGTAGGGTGGTAGCAGGGCGCGTAGTGTGGTAGCAGGGCGCGTAGGGTGGTAGCAGGGCGCGTAGGGTGGTAGCAGGGTGCGTAGGGTGGTAGCAGGGTGCGTAGGGTGGTAGCAGGGCGCGTAGGGTGGTAGCAGGGTGCGTAGGGTGGTAGCAGGGCGCGTAGGGTGGTAGCAGGGTGCGTAGGGTGGTAGCAGGGCGCGTAGGGTGGTAGCAGGGCGCGTAGTGTGGTAGCAGGGCGCGTAGGGTGGTAGCAGGGCGCGTAGGGTGGTAGCAGGGTGCGTAGGGTGGTAGCAGGGTGCGTAGGGTGGTAGCAGGGCGCGTAGGGTGGTAGCAGGGCGCGTAGGGTGGTAGCAGGGCGCGTAGGGTGGTAGCAGGGCGCGTAGTGTGGTAGCAGGGTGCGTAGTGTGGTAGCAGGGTGCGTAGGGTGGTAGCAATCATGAATATTGTTTTCCGGTTCGGATAGTCCGACGCCGGCGTCAGAATTTACATTTAGTCATTTAGCAGACGCTCTTATCCAGAGCGACTTACAGTAAGTACAGGGACATTCCCCCTGAATTGTTTAGCACTATTCTTTTTTCATACTTTTGTTTTCATTGGTTTGGCAGCTCACCAATATTACCCTAGCAGTCCACTAGTGGACCGCAGCCCACTGGTTGGGAATCGCTGGTTTAGCCTATCCCCCTTTTCTGTCTCTTCCCACATTTCTCTCTCCTGTCCTCCTCTCCTGTCCTCTCCAGAGACACACACCCAGTCTGTGTGCTGTGCCAGTGACTCATGTCCTCTGATGATAATAAAGCTTATATAACAATGAAGGAAACTTGTTTATGTCTGCATGTGTGCCCAGGTATCATGCCTGGCACTGCAGAATTCACACAGCGCCCCCTGTGGTGTTCTGGTGGCACTGCACAGGCTCTCTATTGTCTCCATCTCTCTATCTATCTATCTATATATCTCTCTCTCTCTATCATTCTATTTCTAGCTCTTTCTCCATCTCTCAATCTATCACTGTCTCAATCTCTCTACATTTCTATCTCTATATCTCCATCTATCCATCTCGCTACCTATTATCATCTATCTCTCAAATCTGTCGGTACCACACCTTATTATGCGAGTTCATTCCGTCTACTGTGGAGCGGTACGGCACTAGGACCATGCGGCGATCCTCTGGCCTCTGTCTCTCGTGGATGTTCGGTCCACCGCTCACCTGCTGGAGGAGCTCGCGCCGCAACGAGAAAGAAAGAGGAGGAGGGATGTGACGATCACGTAGGGAACGAGCGGAGGAGCTGTCGGTCTCCGTCTCTCTCGCGCTCTGTCTCTCTCTCCCCCCTGCCGCAGCCATGCTGTCTCGCGCATCCAACGCTGCGGCCACAAACCGGCGATGCGTGTCTAGGGCGTGCAAGGAATGAAACACGGTTGGTTTAGTGTCTGTGACGCTTCAACCTCTAATTTTGGATTCGCCGGGATACCGGGGACCTCGTAAGGAGCGCGCAAGAGCCAATAGCAACCATTTCGCCTGCGAGGACAACAGCCGTTCTCGCCTGTCACCGTGAACGTCTCTGAGCCCGCGCACTGTCGATTATTCTGGTATCAACCTGTCACGAGGACGTTACCGGCATGATTGACTGGCCTTATCTATTGGGTGGAGTTTAACGGTGATAAACCCGAGAATCCCTTCCGACTATTGGAGCGTGATTTGGAGCTCAACGGAACATGCTCACTTAGTCTCGCTGCTGTTCGCAGCGGTGTTACCGGGGAGAACCGCTCGTTAGCAGGACGATACTCGTTGATGCAGGGATGTGATTAGTTTACCTTCGCCATTACCGTTACAGGAAACTGACCAGGCTCTGTTTGGATCCCGGTCATATCCACATGTGGTTCTCGGGGATTAGTGAGGTCTACACAACGTTACGATTCGGTACCGGCATCGTGTGAGACCACGGAAGCAGCCATGTCTCTTAGTAAGAGTATTGAACTGGAGCATTTTGATGAGCGGGATAAAACACGCCGGGGCCGGTCCACGCGCAGCAAAGGCACTGACACCGGCTCTGGCTCGCGGGGCAGCAGCCTGGTCCCGAGCCCCGCGCACAGCACCAACTGCAGCTACTACCGCACGCGCACGCTCCAGGCGCTCACCTCGGAGAAGCGTGCCAAAAAGGTGAGGTTTTACCGGAACGGAGACCGGTACTTCAAAGGGCTGGTGTATGCAGTCTCGAGCGACCGGTTCCGTTCCTACGACGCTCTTCTGATGGAACTCACTCGATCGCTCGCGGACAACCTGCACCTGCCACAGGGCGTGCGCACCATCTACACGGTGGACGGGACCAAGATCACGAGCTTGGACGAACTGGCGGAGGGTAAGGAGAGACACACAGCTGCCAATCACTCACGTGCACATCAATCACTCACGTCCACGTCAATCAATGAAATCATCATATTAATGAAGGTCGCAGGGTTTTTCGTTATGACCAGTATCAGTCCCATCACCAGTGTGAGTCTGTCTGTCAGGTTAGACTGTCTCCCCAGCAGCAACACACACACTTCCTGGTGGACCTCCAACCTTTCTCTGATTGGCTGGTGGGCCTCCAAGGGAGGGAGGGAGGAGAGGGAGGGAGGGAGGGAGGGAGGGAGGGAGGGAGGGAGGGCGGGCGGGCGGGAGGAGGAGGGCGGGCGGGCGGACAGTAAAGGGACTCTCAGGATAATGAAATAACTTGCCCAGTCTGGTGCAGTGAAACAGAGAGACCATGGATCAGGACTTGCTTTCTCTTTCTTAATCTCCTCAGCTCTCCTCTCCAAGAGAGATTATTTCAGGGAGTGACAGGATTATGATGAAACTGTTCCTGCTAGAACGTTCTCCACCTCTGCTAAAGGAGAGAGATGCTGTGGTTGTCAGGGGCAACCAATGTCACAGTGTCACCAGTCAGCAAGGTCACACTGGGCAGTCCTTACCTGAGGGGATGAGGAGGAAAGAGAGAGAGAGAGAGAGAGAGAGGGGTAGATACAGAGAGAGGGGGAGGAGGGGCAGAGGGAGAGAGAGGGAGACTGACTGAATGAGACAGACAGAGAGAGGGAGAGGAGGAGAGAGGGAGAGGAGGAGAGAGGGAGAGGAGGAGAGAGGGAGAGGAGGAGGAGAGGTGTGGATTGCCTTATAAGGCAATCCATGTGAGGCCCAGCCGCCTGCAGAACCTCGACTGTGGAACAGCAGAACCTCGACTGTGGAACAGCAGAACCTAGACTGTGGAACAGCAGCACTTATAGAACAGCAGAACCTAGACTGTGGAACAGCAGAACCTAGACTGTGGAACAGCGGCACCTATAGAACAGCAGAACCTAGACTGTGGAACAGCAGAACATAGACTGTGGAACAGCAGAACATAGACTGTGGAACAGCAGAACCAGTGTACTGACAGGTTAACACCAGAGGAAGGTGGGTAGTGTGTATTGATCTGGAGCACTGTGACTCTCAGATGATACTAACAACAACTGAGGGTTTTCAAATGGAGCTGCAATCAGGACACCGTCCAGGGGCCACTGTGTGTGTGTGTGTGTGTGTGTGTGTGTGCAGGGGAGGGAGGGAGGGGGGTGAGGGGGTTCAGGATCAGATCTGGGCAGTCAGGGTGGAGGAGACAGCAGGTGTCAAGTCTGCTCTCATCACACACACATCCACACACACATCCAGTGTTTACGTCTCCTAACCCTTTCTGTCTCCCCCCCCTCCTCTCCTCCCCCCCCACCCCGCACCAAGGAGAGAACTATGTGTGTGCGTCCAACGAGCCCTTCAGGAAGGAGGAGTACTCCAAGATCTCTGTCCCCAGCTGGAGGCCCGGGGCAGGGGTGGCGGGGAGGCCTGGGGCTGGGGGGGCCCGGGGGGAGGGCAGGGGGGAGGGCAGGGGGGAGGGCAGGGGGGAGGGCAGGGGAGAGGGAAAGGACTTCATCAAGCCCAAGCTGGTGACAGTGATCCGCAGCGGGGGCCGTCCCAGGAAGGCTGTGAGGATCCTCCTGAACAAGAAGACAGCCCAGTCCTTCAGCCAGGTCCTGGAGGACATCACAGACGCCATCAAGCTGGACTCTGGAGCCGTCAAGAAGATCTACACCCTGGACGGCAAGCAGGTGGGGGAGGAGGAGGAAGGAGATGAGGGGAGGGGGGGGCGGTATGTGGGAGGGTGGGTTGAGAACTGGTTTGGTGAGAGGGGCAAGAAAAAGGAGTGTGTGCAGGGGGGGGGGGCAGGGTGTGTGTAATGACTGGGGAGGAATGTGAGTCATATAGACAGGCAGGGTTAACATCTGGTACCTGTCTGTCTGCATGTTACCTGTCTGTCTGCATGTTACCTGTCTGTCTGACAGTTACAAGAAATCAATGATCTGCAGTTACGTTAGTTGGAACAGACGGTTTACAACTTGTGTGTATGTGTGTTCATCCCCAGAGCAGGCTACCATTGTGCTGCAGTGTGGCTACCATGGCAACTACTTTCTCCCCTTCCCTCCTCACACACACACACAGTCACATTACACACATGGCAGTCCAGCAGTGTGATAGAAGGGGAGAAATTATAGAGGAGAGGAGAGAGGGAAGAGAGTTAAGAGGGAAAAGGGAAAAAAATGGAGGGAGAGAGTAGAGGGTGAAACGGAGGAGGAGAGGAGGAGGAGGAGGAGGAGCAGGAGGAGGAGGAGCAGGAGGAGGAGAGGAGAGATGCATTAGTATGCCAGAGTGCTTCTTATGCAGAACAGGAGGGAACCCTGAAAGACTGGTGTACTCACAGGGAGAGGAGAGAGGGAGAGTTCCTTGGTGAGACATCTATTGTATTAAATGTGAGAGCCTCTCACATTGTCACACAAAAGACACAGGAGGGGGGGGGCTGCGTGTGTGTGTGTTCTGACACAGGAGGGGGGGCTGCGTGTGTGTGTGTTCTGACACAGGAGGGGGGGCTGCGTGTGTGTGTGTTCTGACACAGGAGGGGGGGGCTGCGTGTGTGTGTGTTCTGTCACAGGAGGGGGGGGCTGCGTGTGTGTGTGTTCTGACACAGGAGGGGGGGGCTGCGTGTGTGTGTGTGTTCTGTCACAGGAGGGGAGGGGCTGTGTGTGTGTGTGTGTGTGTGCGCATGAGCAGCCAAGCGAACAGACTAGGCTGCCAGTTTTCCCTAGCAACTGTACGTCATATCATTCCTGTAAAAGCTTTTACCTCTCTCTCTTTCCCTCTCTCTTTCCCTCCCTCTCTCTCTTCTCTGTCTCAGAGGGTTTGATGTACGTTTGTATTTAATCCTCGAGACATTTTTGGAGAGTGTGTGCGTGTGTGTGATCTTATCGCCAGCGGCGAACATGATTAGAATTCTGGGACATCCAGCTCTCAGACTGCTTTGTCAGTCTGACAGTTAGACACACACACACACACACACACACACAGCTGACATGGTGACACGGTTTATTAGTTGTGGATGGAGACTACCTCTAGTGAACATCTAGGACTGGGGTTTATGTGTGTGTAGGTAAGTAACCAATGTGCATGTTTCCTAGGTGACAAGGATGTGTGTGTGTGTGTTTACTAGGTAACCTGTGTGTGGGTTGCCTAGGTGATCTGAGTGTGTGTGTGTGTGTTGCCCAGGTGACCAGCCTGCAGGACTTCTTTGGGGATGATGATGTGTTCATGGCGTGTGGGCTGGAGAAGTTCCGCTACGCTCAGGATGACTTCCTGCTCACGCACAGCGGCAAGACCCCGCCCTACCTGAGCGGTGAGGTCATCACCCTTCTCGTTGGTCCGTTTATTAATGGATTCATTGAACGTTTGACGGGTGTTTATCTATTTCCATCTATCTTTTCTCTCTTTCAGAGTCCAGACTGAAGCCCTCTCGCTCCACCACTCCCCTCAAACCTACATTACCCAGAAGCCTCTGCACCTCAGCCAAAACCCCGCCCAGGACCAAGTCAACTGGCCTAGGTAGTAACCGCAGCTCAAACACTGCTAACCAATCACTTCATTTGGCCAGTCCCATACTGATCTTTTTTTCCCTTCTCCAGCCAATGAGACGGCCGGGCAGGCAGCTGTGGTGAGGTCAGCAAGGGCTAGCCCCTCCCCCACCAGCCCAGGAGCCAGGCACAACCTCAAGGTGAGGAGGGGGAGGGGCACCAGGAGAGTACAGATGTCTCAAGAAAAGAAGAAGCACTTATGACATTACTGGAGGCTAAACTCTCTCTGTCCTCTTTCACCCCTCTCTCTCCCTCTGTTTCTGCCTTGTTTCTGCCTTGTTTCTGCCTTCTCTCCCCTCTCCTCTCTCCCCTCCTCCTCTCCCCTCTCCCCTCCCCTCTCCCCTCCCCATCTCCCCTCCTCTCTCCCCTCCTCTCTCCTCTCCTCTCTCCTCTCCTCTCTCCCCTCCTCAGATCTCTCCTCTTCATGCTTCATCAGATGTAAATGGTGCAGCAGACCACACAGACGAGCTGAGCCCTGAAGGTACACGCGTGTGTGTGTGTGTGCATGTCTGCACGTGTGTGCATGTGTGTGTTTACGTGTGTGTGTGCATCCACGTGTGTATTCAAGTGTGTGTGTGTGATACAGGTTGGCACATCTGGCAACATCACGCCACCTCACCATGCCAACCAGCATGAAGCTGTGTGTGTGTGTGTGCGTGTGCTGACCTGCCCTGTGTACTCCAGTGAACGGGAACACACAGCTGTCGTCCTGTAAGATCAGAGAGAAGTACCAGGTGGGCCGTGTGATCGGAGACGGGAACTTTGCTGTGGTGAAGGAGTGTGTGGAGAGGTAGGTACCCCCTCCACACACACACACACACACACACACAGTAGTAGTAGTAGCGTGATATCCTGCTGGTGACATGCTGTGTGTGTGTGTGTCAGGTCTACAGGACAGGAGTTTGCTCTGAAGATCATTGACAAAGCTCGCTGCTGTGGGAAGGTAGTGTCCTCAACAACAACACAGTGTTTAGTATTGATTGATACCAGTACAGATCTCAGTATTGATTGATTTTAGTATTGATATCAGTATTGGTGTGTGTGTACGGTGTGTGTACGGTGTGTGTGTGTGTGTGAGCAGGAGCACCTGATAGAGAACGAGGTGGCTGTGTTGAGGAAGGTTCGCCATCCCAGCATCATCCAGCTGATCGAGGTGGACGACACGCCCACAGAGCTGTTCCTGGTCATGGAGCTGGTCAAGGTGCACACACACACACACACACACACACGCCCACAGAGCTGTTCCTGGTCATGGAGCTGGTCAAGGTGCACACACACACAAACTACACACATTCATTTCAATATGAATTTTACACAAATACCGTAAAAAAAAGTCCTTGTTTGTTTGTGGGTGTTGTTTATATATTTGTGTGTGTATATGTATGTGTTAACTGTGTGTGTGTGCAGGGAGGGGACCTCTTCGATGCCATCACGTCCTCCACCAAGTACACAGAGAGAGACGCCAGTGCCATGGTGTTCAACCTGGCCGGAGCCCTCAAGTACCTGCACAGCATGAGCATCGTGCACAGAGACATCAAACCAGAGAACCTGCTGGTACACACACACTATATATATACACACACACACACATATACTATATATACACACACTTTTATGCCCCCATTCTTTCCCTGTGTCAGATGGTGTGTGTGTGTGTGTGTCCCCAGGTGTGTGAGTACCCAGACAGCACCAAGTCTCTGAAGCTGGGGGACTTCGGCCTGGCCACGCTGGTGGAGGGGCCCCTGTACACCGTCTGTGGAACCCCCACCTACGTGGCCCCTGAGATCATAGCAGAGACAGGGTACAGCCACGTCTGTGTGTGTGTGAGAGAGACAGAGGGAGACATGTATTGCAATCAAAACATTCCCAAATACGACTTCATTTTAGAGCTCTAACATTCTAGAACTCGAGCATTCTAGAGCTCCAACATTCTAGAACTCGAGCATTCTAGCGCTCCAACATTCTAGCTCTAACATTCTAGTAAACTAACGTCCTAGGACGCTAACGTCCTAGTACGCTAACATTCTACGACTACTACATTGTTGGACTGTATTTGTTTGGGAGAGGGAGACAGAGAAAGATGGAGACAATCTGTTTGAGAGAAGCTAGGTTAATCTTTTCTTGTGTGCGTGACAGCAAGATAAGCACTCATCACTCACACACACAGAAAAACCTATTCACTCTCTTGTGTGTCAGAGAGAGAAAGAGAGAGATAAGTGTTTGAATGTGTGTGAGAGTTGAGTGGCTGGTGTACAGTAAGTGTGTGTGTGTGTGAGAAAGATGAGTGGTTTGTGTATGCAGGTGTGTGTGTTTCCTGTCTCCGTCTCAACTGTACTGTTGTCTAAACTTCCGTTCTACGATACAGCTGTGTGTGTCTGTGTGTGTGTCTGTGAGCGAGAGAGGGACAGAGGGAGAGTGTACTGAAAGAAAAACTACTACCTTGATCTCACACCCCTTGTGTGTGTGTGTGTGTGTGTGTGTCAGGTACGGTCTGAAGGTAGATATCTGGGCTGCAGGAGTGATTGCCTACATCCTGCTGTGTGGGTTCCCCCCCTTCCGAAGGTCAGTTGGTATGACCCACACACACACATACACAAACACTTAATGGAATCAATACTGATCCATACTCATAACATTCCCCCCTCCTCCTCCCCCCCCCCCCCCCCCTCCAGTGAGAACAACGTTCAGGAGGAGCTGTTTGAGCAGATCCTGAGAGGGAAGCTGGAGTTCCCCTCCCCCGACTGGGACAACATCAGCCTGCCTGCCAAGGTAGAGAATATTACAACTCCACAGTGCACAACCCCAATAATATGATAAAAGCTAAAGGACTATTATTATGGCCAGTACTGACGCTGTCATGTGACCCATGTCTCAGATGCTGATTGGTCAGATGCTGCAGGTGAACGTGGGATCTCGCTGCACAGCGGAGGAAGTTCTGTCTCACCCCTGGGTGACGGTACGCACACACACACACTCCCTCTCACACACACACACACTCACCACACACACACACACACACATACTCACCACACACTCACCACACACACACACACTCACCACACACACACACACTCACACTCCCTCTCTGCCTCCCTCTCCCTCACACACACACACACACACGCACTCTCTTGAGCTTTCTGACATGACTCATAAATGTGTCATCTCCAGGATGAAGCTACTGCAGATGGTCACAGTGTTCCCATGGAGACGTCATCTGTTCCCCCCACCCAGACGGAGACCAGCCCCACCCTCCAGACCAGACCCCTCCCCTCTCCTCTATGCTGATCAGACGCCTCCTCTCTCATGTCCCTGTCTGACTCTCTCTCTCTTCATAACTTACTCTAATCTCTCTCTCAGCTCTCTCCTATACTGTCTTCCACCCCCCCCTCTCAGACACCTCCAAGGAGAGGGTTGTGTGTGTATATATAGTGTGTACATATCATCCTGTATATAGTATTGTGTGTGTGTGTGTGTCCAGTAGGATTCCTGTAGCGGTCTCCAAGAGAGAGCTGGCCTCATAAGCTCTCGTTGGCTAATCATGACCCAGCTCTTTAGTCTCATCTTGATATTTCAGTCTTAGGAGTGTAGGAGTGTGTGTGTGTGTGTGTGTGTGTGTGTTGGAGAACAGATGAGCAGGTCATCTCCTAGCTTGGCTGACTGTCTTCTCTACACCCATAGTTGTACTTGTTAAACAACAATCCCACCATTCAGTGTTCCAGAGTGCTCAGGAGTTCTAGAGTTCTGTTATTATTCTAGACTCTTCAGGAGTCTTCATCACATGACCCTCCTCTGAGCTCTGCAGCACTAGAAGTACTGTAGAAGTGTTTTAGAAGTATTGTAGAAGTGCTGCAGGCCTCTGAACCAAGTTCTACTTGTTATGACCGGAAACTCATTATGAACCATTATGATGATGATGATGATCATAGTGATGGTCTGGAACTCCCTCCTCCTGGTCGAACCATCTGACAATATATCATACGTTCCCAAGACAACACCCATGTAGCCCTGTGTGTGTGTGTGTGTAAACAGGGTTACAATCCTGCTTTGTATTTGTGAAACGAAGGAACCAGAAAGTGCATCAAACTGTGATAATAAAAACTGAACCAGGCTGTGTCTGTGTGCTGAAACGACTCAACAACTCAGACAGGAAACACAATAGAAACCTGTACAGTCGCGGTTTGTAAAAGATAAGAAATTCAAGTGAACGCCACAACCCTGAGTCCACCGGGGCTCAGACAAGACCCCGAGACAAGAACAGTAAACCTACAGACTAACAGGTGGAATAGCTGTGCGCTGGAATGAACCTTGTTTGGGCATTTGTTTTTGGGAACTAATATCAACATTAAAATACATGAAACGTATTGTATCTATATTTGACAACATGTCTGCATGTCTATGATGTGTGTAGTAGGACACATAGAACCTGGAGTGGCACCGCTGGCTCATGCTGTGGCTTTGGGGGTCAGAGGTCAGGGTCCTCCTCGGTACAGCAGGGGTCAGAAGTCAGGGTCCGGCAGTTTCAACAGCGTTTGGTAGCTGCAGTAAAGAACTTTCCATACTAACACCGTCGCCTTCCCCAGACACACACACAAGCTCACACAGACACAAACACACACACCCAGACATAAACACACGCTAACACACACCCAGACACACCACAGGAGCAGCCAGTAGGTCTCACCACTTCCTGTTAGCAGCTGTAAGGTTTCTCTCTCCGTTCACACTCCCTCCTTGTAGAGGTCTACCAGCAGCAGGTTCCTACAAGGTTCTGCAGTTCCTCCCATCACCACCAGAGGGCAGTAGCTCATATCTGAGCACCTTGGCTCAGAGACAAACACACAGAAGCAGGAATCACCATCATTACATCTCATCAGGATTTTATTTGGATTAAAAAGCTTGGCAGGAATTTTGAGAGTAGCACAGTTATCAACCAGTCAAACACATGACATGTCTTGTGCCAGGAGCCGACATTCCAGGCTCAGGACCCCAGGCATCAGTGGGAGGAACTGGTCTAACTAGTCCGCCCTAGGACCACAATACAAACATCAGCACACCTCCACAATCATCTTTAGACTTCAATAGTGTTTAGAATGTTGAGTTTCAAAACATAGTAGTAGTGTAGAGTTCTGGAATGCAGTAGAGTTCTAGAAGTTTGTAGAGTTTTGAAATGTAGTAGTGTTCTAGAATGTAGTAGAGTTCTAGAAGTTTGTCCAGTTAGAAGAGTTCCAGAATGTAAGATATGTAGTTCTGTAGTCCTCAGGTCAGCAGGGATATGTAGTTCTGTAGTCCTCAGGTCAGCAGGGATATGTGGATCTGTAGCCCTCAAGTCAGCAGGGATATGTAGTTCTGTAGTCCTCAGGTCAGCAGGGATATGTAGTTCTGTAGTCCTCAGGTCAGCAGGGATATGTAGATCTGTAGTCCTCAAGTCAGCAGGGATATGTAGTTCTGTAGTCCTCAGGTCAGCAGGGATATGTAGTTTTTGGGCACCAGACCACGCTTCCCACTTGCATCCCCAATAAACCACTCCTCATCCACAGACTCCACCCCTGTTACCAGGTCACCAGCCTGTGGAGGGGGGGGGGGGGGGGGGGGGGGTTAATGAACTGAAAGGTGACAGTACAGATAGTCACACACACTCTCTGTAACACACACCTACCTTCAGAGACAGTTCATCCTCACTTTCTGCACTGAAGTCAAACAAGACCTGGGCCACACCCACAACCGTAGTCTGGCCTGCTATTGGCTGAGCTGCAGAGAAAACAGGAAGTGAAACCAAAACAGACAGGAGGAGTGACTGGTCACTGTAGCTAGTGTGAGAGTGTGTACCTGTGTGTGTGTGCCTGTCCAGGTGTGTGTGTGCCTGTCTAGGTGTGTGTGTGCCTGTCCAGGTGTGTGTGTGCCTGTCCAGGTGTGTGTGTGCCTGTCCAGGTGTGTGTGTACCTGTCCAGGTGTGTGTGAAGGCGGAGGGATAGAGGCCCTCCCTGCTTCCCAGTCTTCCTCTGCTCCAGGCTGCGTCGACACGCTGGGTCACTGTGATCAGCGCCCCCTTCAGGAAGGACAGGTCGTCTGCAGTCTGACCCGGGAAGTCAAACAGAGCCACCTCCCAGCCCTCCCCCTGCACACACACACACACACACACACATTACAACAAATAAGCACATACTAGCACACAGCTTTTTGGTTAGGTGTGTGTGCGTGTACCTCATCGTGGTCAGGTGTGTTAGTCTCTGTTGTCAGCTCGGATGTCGTCTGGGCAACCATCCGTTTCCCTGACGACGGGGAGAGCTCCTCCACCACCTGGGTGAAGCTGAGGGGGAAGATCCCCATTCGCCCGTGGACCTGGCCCCGCCCCCACTCCTGACCAATCACCTCGGTCAGGGCGATGACATCACCCTGGGAGAAGGTGAGCTCATTCTTGTCCGCTCCCTCAAAGTCAAACCTGGCAACACACCGCGGGCCACTGCACACACACACACACAGGTTGTCTGTAGTATGTGTGTGTGTGTGTGAGTGAGTATAAGTGTGTGTGTGCAGCTCACCTGACAGGTGCTGGTATGGTCGTGTTCTTCTGATCACTGAGGTGGTCTGGTAGGATGGGCTGGAGGAGAGAGAGAGGGAGAGAGAGAGGAGAGACCTTCATAGGTAAACAAACCAAAACTAAAGTCTTCTTCTTCCTCTTCCTCAACATGAAACCACCTACCTGCAGCTCCGATAGAGTCTTCTCTTTACAGACTGGCTCTGATTGGTCGACAACATGTTCTGATTCATAGTCCAGGTCGAGGAGAGGTTTTGATTGGTCAGAGAGAGGAGTGATGACCTTCGTTGATCCCTGAAGCTCTTTATCATCCAGTAGGCTTTCATTGGGGGCGGGGCTTGTATCCTCCAGAACCACCAGCACTTCCTGTTCCTGTTTCTAAGCCACAAACGCTGTGATTTAGTGACCAGACAACCTGGTGAGTGTGTGTGTGTGTGCAGGTGTGTGTGTACCATGTAGCTGTTGAAGAGAGGGTGTCCAGGTGTGGGTCTGGGGGGAAGAGGCGGGCCCTTCCGGCTTGCCCTCTGACCCCGTGTCTGATTGGCTGGTCCAGTCTGAGGAGGGGGTGGTCTGCCAGGGCTGGCCCTGATTGGAGGAGGGCGCAGGGGGAGCTGCTTAACCCCTGAAGGCCTGGGACAGAGAGAGGTTAGTGTGTGTGTGTGTATACATGTGTGTGTGTGTGGAACGAACACAGACTTACCGGGCAGGAAGGGGAGGGTCAGGTGAAGGGCTTTCAGGTTTGGAGGCGGGGGTAGAGGCAGAGGCTGGGGCAGAGGCTGGGGTAGAGGCTGGGGCTGAGGGTCTCAGGCCAGGTTTGGAGGGGGGGGTCTTCCTTTGGGCTGGGGACGGGGCAGAGGCTGGGACAGAGGCTGGGGCTGGGACAGAGGCTGGGACAGAGGCTGGGACAGAGGCTGGGGCTGAGGGTCTCAGGCCAGGTTTGGGGGCTGGGGAGGGAGGCCGGAGGCCAGGTTTGGGGGCCGGGGCCGGGGCTGGGGGGCTGCAGTCTCCTGTTAACAGAAGGGAACATGGAACACTCAGACAGGCTGGGTTAAATGTACTGACACACACACACACACACACACAGATCCTGTTGTTTTCATTTCACATGCTGCATTACGTAATAAATAACCTCTTTCTCTCTACTCCTCACTCTCTCTCTCTCTTTTTCCTCAGAGAACCTCTCCCTGTTCACACTCTCAAACACTCTATTGTACACTGCAGCCAGGGGCTTACCTCACTCACACACACACTCACACACACTCACCGCTGGCTCTGCGGCCTGACGTCAGTGCTGATGGTTTGTGAGTGACAGCTGGACGAGGGGGCGTGGCCTTGGGGAGGGAGGAGGAAGAGGAAGAGGGGGGGCTCTGGAGGCCTGTGGGGGGTTTAGGGGGCAGAGCCAGAACAACCTGCCCAGCCAGGGTGCTCCTCTCCTGTGGAGGGATCACTGCACTGGCCCTGGGGCCTGCTGGAGGTCTGGGAGGGGGGCGAGGTGGGAGGGAGGGCAGGTCTATTGAGGAGATCCTGGGGGGAGGGGGGCGCGGGGTGGGGGCAGCAGAAGGGGCGGGGTTAAGGGTGTGGGCAGGGAAGGGGGTGAGGGTAGGGGCAGGAGAGGGGGTGAGGATAGGGGCAGGGGAGGGGGTGAGGGTAGGGGCAGGAGAGGGGGTGAGGGTAGGGGCAGGAGAGGGGGAGGGGGTGAGGGTAGGGCCAGGAGAGGGGGTGAGGGTAGGGGCAGGAGAGGGGGTGAGGGTAGGGGCAGGAGAGGGGGTGAGGGTGAGGGTAGGGGCAGGAGAGGGGGAGGGGGTGAGGGTGGGGGCGGGGGAGTCGCTGGGTTTGGGGATCGAGGCGTCCACCATGGGGTTTCTGTTTTCCCAGCATGCTTTGCTCTGCGGCTTGGGGGCAATGGGCGGAGCGATGGGCGAAGCTGGTTTCTGGGCGCGGGGGCGCGGTTCCGGTCTCTTGGCAACGACGGGCGCCTCCGTGTTACCTAGGTTACTGTCTCCATAGTTACTGTCCGCCCGCTGTTGTTCGAAGGCCTGTATCCTGGCCCTCAGGGCGGCCATGTCCCCGTCCCCCTCCTCTCCCTCCTCCTCCTCCTCTTCTTCTTCCTCTTCCGACTCACTCTGCCCACTCCCGTCGCTACGGTGACCGTGGAAGCCCCAGTCGTCCGAGCTAAAGGCTTCCAGCAGCTCCTGGAGGTACTTCCCCTGGAACACTTCCTGGTTGGTGATTTCACTTCCTGTCTGTCCGTCGTCCCTCAGCCTGACCAGCGTCTGAACTTTGACCTCACAGCTGATTGGACGAAGGCTTGCCTTGGAGCGGGGCCGGGGGCGAGGCCTGGGGCGGTCAGGGGGAGGATCGGAGGGCGTCGTCACGGCAACAGGGGTGGGAGGCTCCCATTGGTCAGTCTGGTTCCCAGAGCTCAGAGGTGAGAACAGGTCGCTCAGCAGGTCAGGACAGGAGTGCGTGTGTGTGACAGAGCGTGTGCTGGGTTCAGAGAGTGTGTGTGTTGAGGAGTGTGTGCTGGTTTGAGAGTGTGTGTGTGTTGAGGAGTGTGTGCTCGTTTGAGAGTGTGTGTGTGTAGAGGAGTGTGTGCTGGTTTGAGAGTGTGTGCTGGGTTCAGAGTGTGTGTGTGTAGAGGAGTGTGTGCTGGGTTCAGAGTGTGTGTGTGCAGAGGAGTGTGTGTGTGGTCCTGGAGAGGAGAGAGGAGCAGACACACGCAGAGAGAAGGAGGGGCGGGGGGGCTTGGCTGGTCTCCTGGCTGCACACACACACACACACACACACACACACACACAATTAAAACATGTCACATAGGACAATTCATGTATCTGCTTTCTACATATTTAAATATTTATTCATGAACAACATTCTCACCCACGGACTGTGTCAGGTCAGGGGCGGAGCCTCGGGGGGCAGAACCTCTGGGGGCGGAGCTTCGGGAGGCGGAGCCTCGGGGGATGGAGTCGGTCTGCGTGGCGATGGTAGTTGTGGTAACAGAGCGTCTGGAGGGGGTCAGGGGGGGCACTTGCTCCTGGGTCTTCTCTCTTATCACCTCCTCATAGGAGGGAGGGGGCTGGGGGGTAGGGAGGAAGGGAGGGAACATGAAGTAGAGTCAAGATCACATGTCTGCTATCCACTTCCTGTATTCTTCCTCCTGACTTCCTGACCCTAAACACGAGGGTCATGTTTCCAAGACAACGCCCCGACAGGCGGACAGGAAGCCGTCTCCATGGTTACCTGTACGGCAGGGGGGATGGTTGGGCCCCAGATCTGAGCAGCGGGGGGCGGGGGAGGGGGCGGAGTCAGTCCCCCAGAAGCCCCTGCAAACCAGGAAGTGGCGGCCAGCGGCTCAGCTGACAGGATGGTGATCTCTGGACGACGCCTCTCCCTGGGAGCCTCGCTGAGGGAGGTGGTCCTGGAGGAGGCTGCACACACACACACACACAGGCAGACACACACACAGGCAGACACACACACACACACAGGCAGACACACACACAGGCAGACACACACACACACACACACACACAGGCAGACACACACACACACAGGCAGACACACACACACACACAGGCAGACACACACACACACACACACAGGCAGACACAGGCAGACACACACACACACACAGGCAGACACACACACACACACACAGGCAGACACACACACACACACACAGGCAGACACACACACACCCGAGGGGTTAACTCCCGCTGGTCTGTTTGGAAAGAGAAGTAAGGGAGGATGTAGGAATGAAAAAGAGTAGAGAGGGGGAGGGATAGAGAGACAGGGATGGAGGGAGAGAGAGGGAGATGGAGAGAGGGAGGGAGAGAGAGGGGGATGGAGAGAGGGAGGGAGAGAGAGGGGGATGGAGGGAGGGAGGGATAGGGGGAGGGGGATGGAGGGAGAGAGAGGGGGATGGAGGGAGGGAGGGAGAGAGAGGGGGATGGAGAGAGGGAGGGAGAGAGAGGGGGATGGAGGGAGGGAGGGAGAGAGAGGGGGATGGAGAGAGGGAGGGAGAGAGAGGGGGATGGAGAGAGGGAGGGAGAGAGAGGGGGATGGAGGGAGGGAGGGAGAGAGAGGGGGATGAGAGAGGGAGGGAGAGAGAGGGGGGATGGAGGGAGGGAGGGAGAGAGAGGGGGATGGAGAGAGGGAGGGAGAGAGAGGGGGATGGAGAGAGGGAGGGATAGGGGGAGGGGGATGGAGGGTTAGGGAGACAGAAGGAGAGAGACTCACTCCTCTTGATGACAGCCCTGATGGAGGAGAGGGGGCCCTGGCTGTGGAGAAGACAAGAGAAATTAGAGTCCATCCATCCCTCACTCTTTCTAGGTCTCACTCTCTCCCTATGTCTCACTCTCTCTAGACCTCACTCTCTCTAGGCCTCACTCTCTCTAAACCTCACTCTCTCCCTATGTCTCACTCTCTCTAGACCTCACTCTCTCCCTATGTCTCACTCTCTCTAGACCTCACTCTCTCTAGACCTCACTCTCTCTAGACCCTCACTCTCCCTGCCTAGGTCTCTCTCTCTGCTAGGTCTCTCTCTCTGCCCTAGGTCTCTCTCTCTGCCTAGGTCTCTCTCTCTGCCTAGGTTTATTCTCCCCCCTCTCCCCCCCTCTCCCTGTTCTCTCTTCACAGACAGATGGGGTGAATTAGCTCTTAACTCTGGCAGGCCATTTCTAGTTGCATTCCTTAGCATCAATAAAAAAGTTGGCATAAAACACACACACAGCGCAGAAGAGTTGTCAACATGCCATTAGTGAGCAGAGGAAACAAAGAAGTTAGAAAAAAGATAGTCAGGAAACCTTGAAACACACAGTCTCACACACACAGTCCTGCTTTTCTGCTGACAAATGTCCTGTGTCCCCAACCCTGGTGTAACTGCAACTGTGTGTGAGTGTGCGAGTGTGTGTACGTGTGTGTGTGTGTGTGTGTGTGTGTGTGTGTGTGTGTGTGTGTGTGTGTGTATCAGTATATTTCCCACCAAACAAACCCAGACCTAGTCCTTGAGCATAACCTTGCCTGAGGTTTGCTGACAGAAGTATCATTGCTACCGTAAAACAGCTAACCATGTTCGGCTAACCTCTGTTCAACTAACTTCCTTAGTACAGCTAACTATGTTTAATACAGCTAACTCCCTTTGTACACCGACCTCCCCCTGCCTCGCCCTGCCTCGCCCTGCCTCCCACGCCTCTCCCCAAACCAGCTGTAGTCAGCACAAATGACAAAATAACACTTTTCCTCCCCCTCCAATCTGTACTCCTCCCCTCCCCTCCAGTCTGTAGTCCTCTCCTCCCCTCCCCCCCTCTCCTCTTCTCTCCAGTCTGTACTCCTCCCCTCCCCCCTCTCCTCTTCTCTCCAGTCTGTACTCCTCCCCTCCCCCCCTCTCCTCTCCTCTCCAGTCTGTACTCCTCCCCTCCCCCCCCTCTCCTCTCCTCCCCCCTCTCCTCTCCAGTCTGTAGTCCTCTCCTCCCCCCCTCTCCTCTCCTCTCCCTCCAGTCTGTACTCCTCCCCTCCCCCCTCTCCTCTCCAGTCTGTAGTCCTCCCCTCCCCCCCTCTCCTCTCCTCTCCAGTCTGTACTCCTCCCCTCCCCCCCTCTCCTCTTCAGTCTGTAGTCCTGGCCTCCCCAGACCGTTGCCGTGCCGACCAGCACACAGCTGGAGCCAAATAGTTTCAGGAGTGTGTCAGAAGCAGAAAGTAGTCTCGGCACTGCCCCTGATACTCCTGGGCAGTGAGGGAGAGGAAATAGTCCCCGACTAAGAGGGTTTGGTGCTGTCCGTTTGACACAAACACTTCATCATCAAGGTGGGCATTTTCTCACCCAAAGCCACAGATACAAACTCCTCCCACTAGCTCCAACCCAGGTCAGAGGGACCGTTAGCATGCCAAGAGAGACGTATCAAACAGACTGTTACTGACTGAGGGAGGCGGGGCTAGGAGCAGCTTTACCTGAGGGCGATGTTCAGGTTTGTGTCTGTCTGGACGACCTGGAGAGAGAGGGAGGGGGGGGGGGAAGGGGAGTGAGAGAACAAAAAGGGGGGGGGGAGAGAGAGAGAGAGAGAGAGGAGAGAGAGAGAGAGAGAGAGGAGAGAGAAGAGAGAGAGAGAGAGAGAGAGAGAGAGAGACAGAGGGAGAGATGAAATACATCAAAGTGACATGGTAAAGAAGCAGAGTCAAACACAGCAGACTTCACAGCAGAGTTTCTACCTTCACAAGGCTAGGGTTCCACCGCCACGCCTTGAGAACAGTTCTGGAGAACGTTCTACAGTAGACAGGGTTCCTCTGTCCCAGCAGAGCACTCTCCTGTCCGTCTCTCTCCCCTCGTTCGCCCTCTCCACCCCCCTTTCTCTCTCTCTCTCTGGGTTTCAGAATGTGGAAACTATGATTGGAACGGTCCACTGCTCTCCCGATTGGTTGGTTTACAACAGAGCGTGGAGCATGTGCTGCTGTTCTGATTGGCTGAGACAGAGGTCTGGGATGGTTTTCAACTGGAGGAGAGGGACTGTCTAGATCTTTATAACTTGGTCC
>NW_026911981.1:0-5000 GCF_963692335.1 Osmerus eperlanus
CTCCCCGTCCCAACTTGAATTTAGAAACCGTCCCCAGCGAAATCCCACGTTCGGGCGCAAAACTGCACGTTTGGAGCCACATTTTGTCTGAAGCTGGAAACCTGCATTCAAAGCTGGGAAAAGGTGCTCATTGACAGGCATCTCCACTTCGGGACCTCGTAGCACCTTCACCCGGGTGGCGTTGGAAAGGTCTGGGCGAGGGGGACACGGGGAGGTCAGGCTCGCCACGCGCACGCGCTTCCCCGCGAAACGGGAGCCCAGACAAAACTTTAAACGGACCCACCGAGCTGGGGACGGCTTTTTCCGGGGAGATAACCGCGCACACCGCTGCCCCCCGTCCCAACTTGAATTTAGAAACCGTCCCCAGCGAAATCCCACGTTCGGGCGAATAACTGTGAATTTTAAGCCCCCGTTTCTCTCAAGCTGGAAACGTGCATTCAAAGCTGGGAAAAGGTGCTCATTGACAGGCATCTCCACTTCGGGACCACGTAGCACCTTCACCCGGGTGGCGTTGGAAAGGTCTGGGCGAGGGGGACACGGGGAGGTCAGGCTCGCCACGCGCACGCGCTTCCCCGCGAAACGGGAGCCCAAACAAAACTTTAAACGGACCCACCGAGCTGGGGACGGCTTTTTCCGGGAAGATAACCGCGCACACCGCTGCCCCCCGTCCCAACTTGAATTTAGAAACCGTCCCCAGCGAAATCCCACGTTCGGGCGCAAAACTGCACGTTTGGAGCCACATTTTGTCTGAAGCTGGAAACCTGCATTCAAAGCTGGGAAAAGGTGCTCATTGACAGGCATCTCCACTTCGGGACCTCGTAGCACCTTCACCCGGGTGGCGTTGGAAAGGTCTGGGCGAGGGGGACACGGGGAGGTCAGGCTCGCCACGCGCACGCGCTTCCCCGCGAAACGGGAGCCCAGACAAAACTTTAAACGGACCCACCGAGCTGGGGACGGCTTTTTCCGGGGAGATAACCGCGCACACCGCTGCCCCCCGTCCCAACTTGAATTTAGAAACCGTCCCCAGCGAAATCCCACGTTCGGGCGCAAAACTGCACGTTTGGAGCCACATTTTGTCTGAAGCTGGAAACCTGCATTCAAAGCTGGGAAAAGGTGCTCATTGACAGGCATCTCCACTTCGGGACCTCGTAGCACCTTCACCCGGGTGGCGTTGGAAAGGTCTGGGCGAGGGGGACACGGGGAGGTCAGGCTCGCCACGCGCACGCGCTTCCCCGCGAAACGGGAGCCCAAACAAAACTTTAAACAGAGCTACCGAATTGGGGATCATCAATCCTGGGAAAATAACCACACACACCGCTGCCCCCGTGCCAACTTGAATTTAGAAACCGTCCCCAGCGAAATCCCACGTTCGGGCGCAAAACTGCACGTTTGGAGCCACATTTTGTCTGAAGCTGGAAACGTGCATTCAAAGCTGGGAAAAGGTGCTCATTGACAGGCATCTCCACTTCGGGACCTCGTAGCACCTTCACCCGGGTGGCGTTGGAAAGGTCTGGGCGAGGGGGACACGGGGAGGTCAGGCTCGCCACGCGCACGCGCTTCCCCGCGAAACGGGAGCCCAAACAAAACTTTTAAACGGACCCACCGAGCTGGGGACGGCTTTTCCGGGAAGATAACCGCGCACACCGCTGCCCCCCGTCCCAACTTGAATTAGAAACCGTCCCCAGCGAAATCCCACGTTCGGGCGCAAAACTGCACGTTTGGAGCCACATTTTGTCTGAAGCTGGAAACCTGCATTCAAAGCTGGGAAAAGGTGCTCATTGACAGGCATCTCCACTTCGGGACCTCGTAGCACCTTCACCCGGGTGGCGTTGGAAAGGTCTGGGCGAGGGGGACACGGGGAGGTCAGGCTCGCCACGCGCACGCGCTTCCCCGCGAAACGGGAGCCCAGACAAAACTTTAAACGGACCCACCGAGCTGGGGACGGCTTTTTCCGGGGAGATAACCGCGCACACCGCTGCCCCCCGTCCCAACTTGAATTTAGAAACCGTCCCAGCGAAATCCCACGTTCGGGCGAATAACTGTGAATTTTAAGCCCCCGTTTCTCTCAAGCTGGAAACGTGCATTCAAAGCTGGGAAAAGGTGCTCATTGACAGGCATCTCCACTTCGGGACCACGTAGCACCTTCACCCGGGTGGCGTTGGAAAGGTCTGGGCGAGGGGGACACGGGGAGGTCAGGCTCGCCACGCGCACGCGCTTCCCCGCGAAACGGGAGCCCAAACAAAACTTTAAACGGACCCACCGAGCTGGGGACGGCTTTTTCCGGGAAGATAACCGCGCACACCGCTGCCCCCCGTCCCAACTTGAATTTAGAAACCGTCCCCAGCGAAATCCCACGTTCGGGCGCAAAACTGCACGTTTGGAGCCACATTTTGTCTGAAGCTGGAAACCTGCATTCAAAGCTGGGAAAAGGTGCTCATTGACAGGCATCTCCACTTCGGGACCTCGTAGCACCTTCACCCGGGTGGCGTTGGAAAGGTCTGGGCGAGGGGGACACGGGGAGGTCAGGCTCGCCACGCGCACGCGCTTCCCCGCGAAACGGGAGCCCAGACAAAACTTTAAACGGACCCACCGAGCTGGGGACGGCTTTTTCCGGGGAGATAACCGCGCACACCGCTGCCCCCCGTCCAACTTGAATTTAGAAACCGTCCCCAGCGAAATCCCACGTTCGGGCGCAAAACTGCACGTTTGGAGCCACATTTTGTCTGAAGCTGGAAACCTGCATTCAAAGCTGGAAAAGGTGCTCATTGACAGGCATCTCCACTTCGGGACCTCGTAGCACCTTCACCCGGGTGGCGTTGGAAAGGTCTGGGCGAGGGGGAACACGGGGAGGTCAGGCTCGCCACGCGCACGCGCTTCCCCGCGAAACGGGAGCCCAGACAAAACTTTAAACGGACCCACCGAATTGGGGATCATCAATCCTGGGAAATAACCACACACACCGCTGCCCCCCGTCCCAACTTGAATTTAGAAACCGTCCCCAGCGAAATCCCACGTTCGGGCGCAAAACTGCACGTTTGGAGCCACATTTTGTCTGAAGCTGGAAACCTGCATTCAAAGCTGGGAAAAGGTGCTCATTGACAGGCATCTCCACTTCGGGACCTCGTAGCACCTTCACCCGGGTGGCGTTGGAAAGGTCTGGGCGAGGGGAACACGGGGAGGTCAGGCTCGCCACGCGCACGCGCTTCCCCGCGAAACGGGAGCCCAGACAAAACTTTAAACGGACCCACCGAATTGGGGATCATCAATCCTGGGAAAATAACCACACACACCGCTGCCCCCCGTCCCAACTTGAATTTAGAAACCGTCCCCAGCGAAATCCCACGTTCGGGCGCAAAACTGCACGTTTGGAGCCACATTTTGTCTGAAGCTGGAAACCTGCATTCAAAGCTGGGAAAAGGTGCTCATTGACAGGCATCTCCACTTCGGGACCTCGTAGCACCTTCACCCGGGTGGCGTTGGAAAGGTCTGGGCGAGGGGAACACGGGAGGTCAGGCTCGCCACGCGCACGCGCTTCCCCGCGAAACGGGAGCCCAGACAAAACTTTAAACGGACCCACCGAGCTGGGGACGGCTTTTTCCGGGAAGATAACCACGCACACCGCTGCCCCCCGTCCCAACTTGAATTAGAAACCGTCCCCAGCGAAATCCCACGTTCGGGCGCAAAACTGCACGTTTGGAGCCACATTTTGTCTGAAGCTGGAAACGTGCATTCAAAGCTGGGAAAAGGTGCTCATTGACAGGCATCTCCACTTCGGGACCTCGTAGCACCTTCACCCGGGTGGCGTTGGAAAGGTCTGGGCGAGGGGGACACGGGGAGGTCAGGCTCGCCACGCGCACGCGCTTCCCCGCGAAACGGGAGCCCAAACAAAACTTTAAACAGAGCTACCGAATTGGGGATCATCAATCCTGGGAAAATAACCACACACACCGCTGCCCCCCGTGCCAACTTGAATTTAGAAACCGTCCCCAGCGAAATCCCACGTTCGGGCGCAAAACTGCACGTTTGGAGCCACATTTTGTCTGAAGCTGGAAACGTGCATTCAAAGCTGGGAAAAGGTGCTCATTGACAGGCATCTCCACTTCGGGACCTCGTAGCACCTTCACCCGGGTGGCGTTGGAAAGGTCTGGGCGAGGGGAACACGGGGAGGTCAGGCTCGCCACGCGCACGCGCTTCCCCGCGAAACGGGAGCCCAGACAAAACTTTAAACGGACCCACCGAGCTGGGGACGGCTTTTTCCGGGAAGATAACCACGCACACCGCTGCCCCCCGTCCCAACTTGAATTTAGAAACCGTCCCCAGCGAAATCCCACGTTCGGGCGCAAAACTGCACGTTTGGAGCCACATTTTGTCTGAAGCTGGAAACGTGCATTCAAAGCTGGGAAAAGGTGCTCATTGACAGGCATCTCCACTTCGGGACCTCGTAGCACCTTCACCCGGGT
This sequence comes from Osmerus eperlanus, assembly GCF_963692335.1. Taxonomy (NCBI): domain Eukaryota; kingdom Metazoa; phylum Chordata; class Actinopteri; order Osmeriformes; family Osmeridae; genus Osmerus; species Osmerus eperlanus. The sequence continues at coordinate 4,461 of NW_026911981.1, forward strand.
GGCGTTGGAAAGGTCTGGGCGAGGGGGACACGGGGAGGTCAGGCTCGCCACGCGCACGCGCTTCCCCGCGAAACGGGAGCCCAGACAAAACTTTAAACGGACCCACCGAGCTGGGGACGGCTTTTTCCGGGGAGATAACCGCGCACACCGCTGCCCCCCGTCCCAACTTGAATTTAGAAACCGTCCCCAGCGAAATCCCACGTTCGGGCGAATAACTGTGAATTTTAAGCCCCCGTTTCTCTCAAGCTGGAAACGTGCATTCAAAGCTGGGAACAAGGGCTTCATGTACAGGCATCCCCACTTAGGAACCTCGTAGCACCTTCACCCAGGGCTCGTTGGATAGGTATGCCCGAGGGGAACACGGGCACATCGAGACCCGCGGCCGCACGCGCATTTCCCCGACGCTGCGAGCGAAACAACATTTCAAACACGCCTACCGAAATGGGGACACTTTTTTCGGGGAAAATAACCGCACACACCGCTGCCCCTTGCCCTCACTTGAAGAACAAAACCATCCCCAGCAAAATCACACTTTCGGGC
>NW_026911981.1:15000-20000 GCF_963692335.1 Osmerus eperlanus
GATATCATCAATCCTGGGAAAATAACCACACACACCGCTGCCCCCCGTCCCAACTTGAATTTAGAAACCGTCCCCAGCGAAATCCCACGTTCGGGCGAATAACTGTGAATTTTAAGCCCCCGTTTCTCTCAAGCTGGAAACGTGCATTCAAAGCTGGGAAAAGGTGCTCATTGACAGGCATCTCCACTTCGGGACCTCGTAGCACCTTCACCCGGGTGGCGTTGGAAAGGTCTGGGCGAGGGGGACACGGGGAGGTCAGGCTCGCCACGCGCACGCGCTTCCCCGCGAAACGGGAGCCCAGACAAAACTTTAAACGGACCCACCGAGCTGGGGACGGCTTTTTCCGGGGAGATAACCGCGCACACCGCTGCCCCCCGTCCCAACTTGAATTTAGAAACCGTCCCCAGCGAAATCCCACGTTCGGGCGAATAACTGTGAATTTTAAGCCCCCGTTTCTCTCAAGCTGGAAACGTGCATTCAAAGCTGGGAAAAGGTGCTCATTGACAGGCATCTCCACTTCGGGACCACGTAGCACCTTCACCCGGGTGGCGTTGGAAAGGTCTGGGCGAGGGGGACACGGGGAGGTCAGGCTCGCCACGCGCACGCGCTTCCCCGCGAAACGGGAGCCCAAACAAAACTTTAAACGGACCCACCGAGCTGGGGACGGCTTTTTCCGGGAAGATAACCGCGCACACCGCTGCCCCCCGTCCCAACTTGAATTTAGAAACCGTCCCCAGCGAAATCCCACGTTCGGGCGCAAAACTGCACGTTTGGAGCCACATTTTGTCTGAAGCTGGAAACGTGCATTCAAAGCTGGGAAAAGGTGCTCATTGACAGGCATCTCCACTTCGGGACCTCGTAGCACCTTCACCCGGGTGGCGTTGGAAAGGTCTGGGCGAGGGGGACACGGGGAGGTCAGGCTCGCCACGCGCACGCGCTTCCCCGCGAAACGGGAGCCCAGACAAAACTTTAAACGGACCCACCGAGCTGGGGACGGCTTTTTCCGGGGAGATAACCGCGCACACCGCTGCCCCCCGTCCCAACTTGAATTTAGAAACCGTCCCCAGCGAAATCCCACGTTCGGGCGAATAACTGTGAATTTTAAGCCCCCGTTTCTCTCAAGCTGGAAACGTGCATTCAAAGCTGGGAAAAGGTGCTCATTGACAGGCATCTCCACTTCGGGACCACGTAGCACCTTCACCCGGGTGGCGTTGGAAAGGTCTGGGCGAGGGGGACACGGGGAGGTCAGGCTCGCCACGCGCACGCGCTTCCCCGCGAAACGGGAGCCCAAACAAAACTTTAAACGGACCCACCGAGCTGGGGACGGCTTTTTCCGGGAAGATAACCGCGCACACCGCTGCCCCCCGTCCCAACTTGAATTTAGAAACCGTCCCCAGCGAAATCCCACGTTCGGGCGCAAAACTGCACGTTTGGAGCCACATTTTGTCTGAAGCTGGAAACGTGCATTCAAAGCTGGGAAAAGGTGCTCATTGACAGGCATCTCCACTTCGGGACCTCGTAGCACCTTCACCCGGGTGGCGTTGGAAAGGTCTGGGCGAGGGGGACACGGGGAGGTCAGGCTCGCCACGCGCACGCGCTTCCCCGCGAAACGGGAGCCCAGACAAAACTTTAAACGGACCCACCGAGCTGGGGACGGCTTTTTCCGGGGAGATAACCGCGCACACCGCTGCCCCCCGTCCCAACTTGAATTTAGAAACCGTCCCCAGCGAAATCCCACGTTCGGGCGAATAACTGTGAATTTTAAGCCCCCGTTTCTCTCAAGCTGGAAACGTGCATTCAAAGCTGGGAAAAGGTGCTCATTGACAGGCATCTCCACTTCGGGACCACGTAGCACCTTCACCCGGGTGGCGTTGGAAAGGTCTGGGCGAGGGGGACACGGGGAGGTCAGGCTCGCCACGCGCACGCGCTTCCCCGCGAAACGGGAGCCCAAACAAAACTTTAAACGGACCCACCGAGCTGGGGACGGCTTTTCCGGGAAGATAACCGCGCACACCGCTGCCCCCCGTCCCAACTTGAATTTAGAAACCGTCCCCAGCGAAATCCCACGTTCGGGCGCAAAACTGCACGTTTGGAGCCACATTTTGTCTGAAGCTGGAAACCTGCATTCAAAGCTGGGAAAAGGTGCTCATTGACAGGCATCTCCACTTCGGGACCTCGTAGCACCTTCACCCGGGTGGCGTTGGAAAGGTCTGGGCGAGGGGGACACGGGGAGGTCAGGCTCGCCACGCGCACGCGCTTCCCCGCGAAACGGGAGCCCAAACAAAACTTTAAACGGACCCACCGAATTGGGGATCATCAATCCTGGAAAATAACCACACACACCGCTGCCCCCCGTGCCAACTTGAATTTAGAAACCGTCCCCAGCGAAATCCCACGTTCGGGCGCAAAACTGCACGTTTGGAGCCACATTTTGTCTGAAGCTGGAAACGTGCATTCAAAGCTGGGAAAAGGTGCTCATTGACAGGCATCTCCACTTCGGGACCTCGTAGCACCTTCACCCGGGTGGCGTTGGAAAGGTCTGGGCGAGGGGGACACGGGGAGGTCAGGCTCGCCACGCGCACGCGCTTCCCCGCGAAACGGGAGCCCAAACAAAACTTTAAACGGACCCACCGAGCTGGGGACGGCTTTTTCCGGAAGATAACCGCGCACACCGCTGCCCCCCGTCCCAACTTGAATTTAGAAACCGTCCCCAGCGAAATCCCACGTTCGGGCGCAAAACTGCACGTTTGGAGCCACATTTTGTCTGAAGCTGGAAACCTGCATTCAAAGCTGGGAAAAGGTGCTCATTGACAGGCATCTCCACTTCGGGACCTCGTAGCACCTTCACCCGGGTGGCGTTGGAAAGGTCTGGGCGAGGGGGACACGGGGAGGTCAGGCTCGCCACGCGCACGCGCTTCCCCGCGAAACGGGAGCCCAAACAAAACTTTAAACGGACCCACCGAATTGGGGATCATCAATCCTGGGAAAATAACCACACACACCGCTGCCCCCCGTGCCAACTTGAATTTAGAAACCGTCCCCAGCGAAATCCCACGTTCGGGCGCAAAACTGCACGTTTGGAGCCACATTTTGTCTGAAGCTGGAAACCTGCATTCAAAGCTGGGAAAAGGTGCTCATTGACAGGCATCTCCACTTCGGGACCTCGTAGCACCTTCACCCGGGTGGCGTTGGAAAGGTCTGGGCGAGGGGAACACGGGGAGGTCAGGCTCGCCACGCGCACGCGCTTCCCCGCGAAACGGGAGCCCAGACAAAACTTTAAACGGACCCACCGAGCTGGGGACGGCTTTTTCCGGGAAGATAACCACGCACACCGCTGCCCCCCGTCCCAACTTGAATTTAGAAACCGTCCCCAGCGAAATCCCACGTTCGGGCGCAAAACTGCACGTTTGGAGCCACATTTTGTCTGAAGCTGGAAACGTGCATTCAAAGCTGGGAAAAGGTGCTCATTGACAGGCATCTCCACTTCGGGACCTCGTAGCACCTTCACCCGGGTGGCGTTGGAAAGGTCTGGGCGAGGGGGACACGGGGAGGTCAGGCTCGCCACGCGCACGCGCTTCCCCGCGAAACGGGAGCCCAAACAAAACTTTAAACGGACCCACCGAATTGGGGATCATCAATCCTGGGAAAATAACCACACACACCGCTGCCCCCCGTGCCAACTTGAATTTAGAAACCGTCCCCAGCGAAATCCCACGTTCGGGCGCAAAACTGCACGTTTGGAGCCACATTTTGTCTGAAGCTGGAAACCTGCATTCAAAGCTGGGAAAAGGTGCTCATTGACAGGCATCTCCACTTCGGGACCTCGTAGCACCTTCACCCGGGTGGCGTTGGAAAGGTCTGGGCGAGGGGAACACGGGGAGGTCAGGCTCGCCACGCGCACGCGCTTCCCCGCGAAACGGGAGCCCAGACAAAACTTTAAACGGACCCACCGAGCTGGGGACGGCTTTTTCCTGGGAAAATAACCACGCACACCGCTGCCCCCCGTCCCAACTTGAATTTAGAAACCGTCCCCAGCGAAATCCCACGTTCGGGCGCAAAACTGCACGTTTGGAGCCACATTTTGTCTGAAGCTGGAAACGTGCATTCAAAGCTGGGAAAAGGTGCTCATTGACAGGCATCTCCACTTCGGGACCTCGTAGCACCTTCACCCGGGTGGCGTTGGAAAGGTCTGGGCGAGGGGGACACGGGGAGGTCAGGCTCGCCACGCGCACGCGCTTCCCCGCGAAACGGGAGCCCAGACAAAACTTTAAACGGACCCCCTACCGAAATGGGGACACTTTTTTCGGGGAAAATAACCGCACACACCGCTGCCCCTTGCCCTCACTTGAAGAACAAAACCATCCCCAGCAAAATCACACTTTCGGGCGCCAAACGGTGCATTTCACACCCACAAAATACTCAACAAGTCAAACACACTCTCACACTGCAAAATTTGGGAGCCCCGGGGAACAACACTACACTCTTGGCCTCCCCGGGGAACAGCACTCCCAGGGCGGCAAGCACACCTCCGGGGAGGACCCCCCTGCACTACCTGATCACCGTGGGGCCCTGTGCACCCACTCTTAAGCACCCCCCCTGTGTTAAAACCAAAATAACCCCACTTTAAGAAGTACGTGCCCCTGGGCATCCCCTGCTTACAGTGCCCGTGCCCCTGGGCATCCCCTGTTTACAGTGCCCGTGCCCCTGGGCATCCTCCCATTGACTCCCACTCAAAATGGACTTAGGTTTTGGACGCTAAAGTGCCTGTGATGCAGTGCCCCTGGGCATCCTCCCATTGACTCCCACTCAAAATGGACTTAGGTTTTGGAGGCTAAAGTGCCTGTGATGCAGTGCCCCTGGGCATCCTCCCATTGACTCCCACTCAAATTGGACTTAGGTTTTGGAGGCTAAAGTGCCAGTGATGCAGTGCCCCTGGGAGTCCTCCCATTGACTCCCATTCAAAATGGACTTAGGTTTTGGAGAGCACAGCGCCCGTGCCC
>NW_026911981.1:30000-37500 GCF_963692335.1 Osmerus eperlanus
GTGGCGTTGGAAAGGTCTGGGCGAGGGGAACACGGGGAGGTCAGGCTCGCCACGCGCACGCGCTTCCTCGCGAAACGGGAGCCCAAACAAAACTTTAAACGGACCCACCGAATTGGGGATCATCAATCCTGGGAAAATAACCACACACACCGCTGCCCCCCGTGCCAACTTGAATTTAGAAACCGTCCCCAGCGAAATCCCACGTTCGGGCGCAAAACTGCACGTTTGGAGCCACATTTTGTCTGAAGCTGGAAACCTGCATTCAAAGCTGGGAAAAGGTGCTCATTGACAGGCATCTCCACTTCGGGACCTCGTAGCACCTTCACCCGGGTGGCGTTGGAAAGGTCTGGGCGAGGGGGACACGGGGAGGTCAGGCTCGCCACGCGCACGCGCTTCCCCGCGAAACGGGAGCCCAAACAAAACTTTAAACGGACCCACCGAATTGGGGATCATCAATCCTGGGAAAATAACCACACACACCGCTGCCCCCCGTGCCAACTTGAATTTAGAAACCGTCCCCAGCGAAATCCCACGTTCGGGCGCAAAACTGCACGTTTGGAGCCACATTTTGTCTGAAGCTGGAAACCTGCATTCAAAGCTGGGAAAAGGTGCTCATTGACAGGCATCTCCACTTCGGGACCTCGTAGCACCTTCACCCGGGTGGCGTTGGAAAGGTCTGGGCGAGGGGGACACGGGGAGGTCAGGCTCGCCACGCGCACGCGCTTCCCCGCGAAACGGGAGCCCAAACAAAACTTTAAACGGACCCACCGAATTGGGGATCATCAATCCTGGGAAAATAACCACACACACCGCTGCCCCCCGTGCCAACTTGAATTTAGAAACCGTCCCCAGCGAAATCCCACGTTCGGGCGCAAAACTGCACGTTTGGAGCCACATTTTGTCTGAAGCTGGAAACCTGCATTCAAAGCTGGGAAAAGGTGCTCATTGACAGGCATCTCCACTTCGGGACCTCGTAGCACCTTCACCCGGGTGGCGTTGGAAAGGTCTGGGCGAGGGGAACACGGGGAGGTCAGGCTCGCCACGCGCACGCGCTTCCTCGCGAAACGGGAGCCCAAACAAAACTTTAAACGGACCCACCGAGCTGGGGACGGCTTTTTCCGGGGAGATAACCGCGCACACCGCTGCCCCCCGTCCCAACTTGAATTTAGAAACCGTCCCCAGCGAAATCCCACGTTCGGGCGCAAAACTGCACGTTTGGAGCCACATTTTGTCTGAAGCTGGAAACCTGCATTCAAAGCTGGGAAAAGGTGCTCATTGACAGGCATCTCCACTTCGGGACCTCGTAGCACCTTCACCCGGGTGGCGTTGGAAAGGTCTGGGCGAGGGGGACACGGGGAGGTCAGGCTCGCCACGCGCACGCGCTTCCCCGCGAAACGGGAGCCCAAACAAAACTTTAAACGGACCCACCGAATTGGGGATCATCAATCCTGGGAAAATAACCACACACACCGCTGCCCCCCGTGCCAACTTGAATTTAGAAACCGTCCCCAGCGAAATCCCACGTTCGGGCGCAAAACTGCACGTTTGGAGCCACATTTTGTCTGAAGCTGGAAACCTGCATTCAAAGCTGGGAAAAGGTGCTCATTGACAGGCATCTCCACTTCGGGACCTCGTAGCACCTTCACCCGGGTGGCGTTGGAAAGGTCTGGGCGAGGGGGACACGGGGAGGTCAGGCTCGCCACGCGCACGCGCTTCCCCGCGAAACGGGAGCCCAAACAAAACTTTAAACGGACCCACCGAATTGGGGATCATCAATCCTGGGAAAATAACCACACACACCGCTGCCCCCCGTGCCAACTTGAATTTAGAAACCGTCCCCAGCGAAATCCCACGTTCGGGCGCAAAACTGCACGTTTGGAGCCACATTTTGTCTGAAGCTGGAAACCTGCATTCAAAGCTGGGAAAAGGTGCTCATTGACAGGCATCTCCACTTCGGGACCTCGTAGCACCTTCACCCGGGTGGCGTTGGAAAGGTCTGGGCGAGGGGAACACGGGGAGGTCAGGCTCGCCACGCGCACGCGCTTCCTCGCGAAACGGGAGCCCAAACAAAACTTTAAACGGACCCACCGAGCTGGGGACGGCTTTTTCCGGGGAGATAACCGCGCACACCGCTGCCCCCCGTCCCAACTTGAATTTAGAAACCGTCCCCAGCGAAATCCCACGTTCGGGCGCAAAACTGCACGTTTGGAGCCACATTTTGTCTGAAGCTGGAAACCTGCATTCAAAGCTGGGAAAAGGTGCTCATTGACAGGCATCTCCACTTCGGGACCTCGTAGCACCTTCACCCGGGTGGCGTTGGAAAGGTCTGGGCGAGGGGGACACGGGGAGGTCAGGCTCGCCACGCGCACGCGCTTCCCCGCGAAACGGGAGCCCAAACAAAACTTTAAACGGACCCACCGAATTGGGGATCATCAATCCTGGGAAAATAACCACACACACCGCTGCCCCCCGTGCCAACTTGAATTTAGAAACCGTCCCCAGCGAAATCCCACGTTCGGGCGCAAAACTGCACGTTTGGAGCCACATTTTGTCTGAAGCTGGAAACCTGCATTCAAAGCTGGGAAAAGGTGCTCATTGACAGGCATCTCCACTTCGGGACCTCGTAGCACCTTCACCCGGGTGGCGTTGGAAAGGTCTGGGCGAGGGGGACACGGGGAGGTCAGGCTCGCCACGCGCACGCGCTTCCCCGCGAAACGGGAGCCCAAACAAAACTTTAAACGGACCCACCGAATTGGGGATCATCAATCCTGGGAAAATAACCACACACACCGCTGCCCCCCGTGCCAACTTGAATTTAGAAACCGTCCCCAGCGAAATCCCACGTTCGGGCGCAAAACTGCACGTTTGGAGCCACATTTTGTCTGAAGCTGGAAACCTGCATTCAAAGCTGGGAAAAGGTGCTCATTGACAGGCATCTCCACTTCGGGACCTCGTAGCACCTTCACCCGGGTGGCGTTGGAAAGGTCTGGGCGAGGGGGACACGGGGAGGTCAGGCTCGCCACGCGCACGCGCTTCCCCGCGAAACGGGAGCCCAAACAAAACTTTAAACGGACCCACCGAATTGGGGATCATCAATCCTGGGAAAATAACCACACACACCGCTGCCCCCCGTGCCAACTTGAATTTAGAAACCGTCCCCAGCGAAATCCCACGTTCGGGCGCAAAACTGCACGTTTGGAGCCACATTTTGTCTGAAGCTGGAAACCTGCATTCAAAGCTGGGAAAAGGTGCTCATTGACAGGCATCTCCACTTCGGGACCTCGTAGCACCTTCACCCGGGTGGCGTTGGAAAGGTCTGGGCGAGGGGAACACGGGGAGGTCAGGCTCGCCACGCGCACGCGCTTCCTCGCGAAACGGGAGCCCAAACAAAACTTTAAACGGACCCACCGAATTGGGGATCATCAATCCTGGGAAAATAACCACACACACCGCTGCCCCCCGTGCCAACTTGAATTTAGAAACCGTCCCCAGCGAAATCCCACGTTCGGGCGCAAAACTGCACGTTTGGAGCCACATTTTGTCTGAAGCTGGAAACCTGCATTCAAAGCTGGGAAAAGGTGCTCATTGACAGGCATCTCCACTTCGGGACCTCGTAGCACCTTCACCCGGGTGGCGTTGGAAAGGTCTGGGCGAGGGGGACACGGGGAGGTCAGGCTCGCCACGCGCACGCGCTTCCCCGCGAAACGGGAGCCCAAACAAAACTTTAAACGGACCCACCGAATTGGGGATCATCAATCCTGGGAAAATAACCACACACACCGCTGCCCCCCGTGCCAACTTGAATTTAGAAACCGTCCCCAGCGAAATCCCACGTTCGGGCGCAAAACTGCACGTTTGGAGCCACATTTTGTCTGAAGCTGGAAACCTGCATTCAAAGCTGGGAAAAGGTGCTCATTGACAGGCATCTCCACTTCGGGACCTCGTAGCACCTTCACCCGGGTGGCGTTGGAAAGGTCTGGGCGAGGGGGACACGGGGAGGTCAGGCTCGCCACGCGCACGCGCTTCCCCGCGAAACGGGAGCCCAAACAAAACTTTAAACGGACCCACCGAATTGGGGATCATCAATCCTGGGAAAATAACCACACACACCGCTGCCCCCCGTGCCAACTTGAATTTAGAAACCGTCCCCAGCGAAATCCCACGTTCGGGCGCAAAACTGCACGTTTGGAGCCACATTTTGTCTGAAGCTGGAAACCTGCATTCAAAGCTGGGAAAAGGTGCTCATTGACAGGCATCTCCACTTCGGGACCTCGTAGCACCTTCACCCGGGTGGCGTTGGAAAGGTCTGGGCGAGGGGAACACGGGGAGGTCAGGCTCGCCACGCGCACGCGCTTCCTCGCGAAACGGGAGCCCAAACAAAACTTTAAACGGACCCACCGAGCTGGGGACGGCTTTTTCCGGGGAGATAACCGCGCACACCGCTGCCCCCCGTCCCAACTTGAATTTAGAAACCGTCCCCAGCGAAATCCCACGTTCGGGCGCAAAACTGCACGTTTGGAGCCACATTTTGTCTGAAGCTGGAAACCTGCATTCAAAGCTGGGAAAAGGTGCTCATTGACAGGCATCTCCACTTCGGGACCTCGTAGCACCTTCACCCGGGTGGCGTTGGAAAGGTCTGGGCGAGGGGGACACGGGGAGGTCAGGCTCGCCACGCGCACGCGCTTCCCCGCGAAACGGGAGCCCAAACAAAACTTTAAACGGACCCACCGAATTGGGGATCATCAATCCTGGGAAAATAACCACACACACCGCTGCCCCCCGTGCCAACTTGAATTTAGAAACCGTCCCCAGCGAAATCCCACGTTCGGGCGCAAAACTGCACGTTTGGAGCCACATTTTGTCTGAAGCTGGAAACCTGCATTCAAAGCTGGGAAAAGGTGCTCATTGACAGGCATCTCCACTTCGGGACCTCGTAGCACCTTCACCCGGGTGGCGTTGGAAAGGTCTGGGCGAGGGGGACACGGGGAGGTCAGGCTCGCCACGCGCACGCGCTTCCCGCGAAACGGGAGCCCAAACAAAACTTTAAACGGACCCACCGAATTGGGGATCATCAATCCTGGGAAAATAACCACACACACCGCTGCCCCCCGTGCCAACTTGAATTTAGAAACCGTCCCCAGCGAAATCCCACGTTCGGGCGCAAAACTGCACGTTTGGAGCCACATTTTGTCTGAAGCTGGAAACCTGCATTCAAAGCTGGGAAAAGGTGCTCATTGACAGGCATCTCCACTTCGGGACCTCGTAGCACCTTCACCCGGGTGGCGTTGGAAAGGTCTGGGCGAGGGGAACACGGGGAGGTCAGGCTCGCCACGCGCACGCGCTTCCTCGCGAAACGGGAGCCCAAACAAAACTTTAAACGGACCCACCGAGCTGGGGACGGCTTTTTCCGGGGAGATAACCGCGCACACCGCTGCCCCCCGTGCCAACTTGAATTTAGAAACCGTCCCCAGCGAAATCCCACGTTCGGGCGCAAAACTGCACGTTTGGAGCCACATTTTGTCTGAAGCTGGAAACCTGCATTCAAAGCTGGGAAAAGGTGCTCATTGACAGGCATCTCCACTTCGGGACCTCGTAGCACCTTCACCCGGGTGGCGTTGGAAAGGTCTGGGCGAGGGGGACACGGGGAGGTCAGGCTCGCCACGCGCACGCGCTTCCCCGCGAAACGGGAGCCCAAACAAAACTTTAAACGGACCCACCGAATTGGGGATCATCAATCCTGGGAAAATAACCACACACACCGCTGCCCCCCGTGCCAACTTGAATTTAGAAACCGTCCCCAGCGAAATCCCACGTTCGGGCGCAAAACTGCACGTTTGGAGCCACATTTTGTCTGAAGCTGGAAACCTGCATTCAAAGCTGGGAAAAGGTGCTCATTGACAGGCATCTCCACTTCGGGACCTCGTAGCACCTTCACCCGGGTGGCGTTGGAAAGGTCTGGGCGAGGGGGACACGGGGAGGTCAGGCTCGCCACGCGCACGCGCTTCCCCGCGAAACGGGAGCCCAAACAAAACTTTAAACGGACCCACCGAATTGGGGATCATCAATCCTGGGAAAATAACCACACACACCGCTGCCCCCCGTGCCAACTTGAATTTAGAAACCGTCCCCAGCGAAATCCCACGTTCGGGCGCAAAACTGCACGTTTGGAGCCACATTTTGTCTGAAGCTGGAAACCTGCATTCAAAGCTGGGAAAAGGTGCTCATTGACAGGCATCTCCACTTCGGGACCTCGTAGCACCTTCACCCGGGTGGCGTTGGAAAGGTCTGGGCGAGGGGGACACGGGGAGGTCAGGCTCGCCACGCGCACGCGCTTCCCCGCGAAACGGGAGCCCAAACAAAACTTTAAACGGACCCACCGAATTGGGGATCATCAATCCTGGGAAAATAACCACACACACCGCTGCCCCCCGTGCCAACTTGAATTTAGAAACCGTCCCCAGCGAAATCCCACGTTCGGGCGCAAAACTGCACGTTTGGAGCCACATTTTGTCTGAAGCTGGAAACCTGCATTCAAAGCTGGGAAAAGGTGCTCATTGACAGGCATCTCCACTTCGGGACCTCGTAGCACCTTCACCCGGGTGGCGTTGGAAAGGTCTGGGCGAGGGGAACACGGGGAGGTCAGGCTCGCCACGCGCACGCGCTTCCTCGCGAAACGGGAGCCCAAACAAAACTTTAAACGGACCCACCGAGCTGGGGACGGCTTTTTCCGGGGAGATAACCGCGCACACCGCTGCCCCCCGTCCCAACTTGAATTTAGAAACCGTCCCCAGCGAAATCCCACGTTCGGGCGCAAAACTGCACGTTTGGAGCCACATTTTGTCTGAAGCTGGAAACCTGCATTCAAAGCTGGGAAAAGGTGCTCATTGACAGGCATCTCCACTTCGGGACCTCGTAGCACCTTCACCCGGGTGGCGTTGGAAAGGTCTGGGCGAGGGGGACACGGGGAGGTCAGGCTCGCCACGCGCACGCGCTTCCCCGCGAAACGGGAGCCCAAACAAAACTTTAAACGGACCCACCGAGCTGGGGATCATCAATCCTGGGAAAATAACCGCGCACACCGCTGCCCCCCGTGCCAACTTGAATTTAGAAACCGTCCCCAGCGAAATCCCACGTTCGGGCGAATAACTGTGAATTTTAAGCCCCCGTTTCTCTCAAGCTGGAAACGTGCATTCAAAGCTGGGAACAAGGGCTTCATGTACAGGCATCCCCACTTAGGAACCTCGTAGCACCTTCACCCAGGGCTCGTTGGATAGGTATGCCCGAGGGGAACACGGGCACATCGAGACCCGCGGCCGCACGCGCATTTCCCCGACGCTGCGAGCGAAACAACATTTCAAACACGCCTACCGAAATGGGGACACTTTTTTCGGGGAAAATAACCGCACACACCGCTGCCCCTTGCCCTCACTTGAAGAACAAAACCATCCCCAGCAAAATCACACTTTCGGGCGCCAAACGGTGCATTTCACACCCACAAAA
>NW_026911982.1:0-27145 GCF_963692335.1 Osmerus eperlanus
GCGACACATTTTAAATTTAGGATAAGACTGGACCCCTCTGCTTAACATGGGTGCATTTGTCTCTTCACTGCAGTGATACTCAATCCTGGTCCCGGAGAGCCACAGAGTCTGCTGGGGTATTTTTTCTCCTTAAGACCAGCAATCGATTAAGACCCAAGAATCCTGGTGACCTGAGTTAACTGTTCCTTTTTTAATGATTTTGTTCCTGGTGCAGATGTCTCTTGATTAAAAGGTGCAGCCAGCCAGCCAGCCAGCCAGCCAGCTAACTCTAAACAACATTTGGAGACAGTGTTTTTCAACAAAGCAAAATTGCTAATGCTAGAGGAGTGTACTGCCCCGGTGCATACATGCTATAATAGATGGTGGCCCAACATTTTATTCATTTCTTCTACATTGTCGTTTCCTTTTTATGGTCACTTCCCGTATATTGGAAATTCAAGTCAAGAAATGTAACAGAGCCAGCTTTATATATAAAAACTAAATGATTAATCATCGTCACACTAACTCTGCCTAAGATCTAATCAGATGTCTGCTTCTTAAGAAGAATGGTGGCAGAAGCAAATAAGATGTAATTTCCCAGATGCTCAGCCTTTGACTGGAAACGTCAAGCCGGCCTTTGATTCCACCAGTGAGAAAGATTAATTGGCCAGACTGGCAAAATCATAGACCCTGCAAATCTCACTGGTTGCTTTCAAGACATTTCTTTAAGAGAGAAATGCCTGGATCCCTTGATTAGCTTGGTCGGAAGTGGTCACCGCGAGGTTCATCAGGAGGTGGTGGATGTCACTGACCTCACTACTCAATCCAACACGTACAAAACAGAATAACACCCAAAATTACACGGGTGCAAAACACGGGTCATGCTTGGATCCCCTCACAGCTAATTATCTGAAATGGACTGGATAAAACAGCCCCTTTACAATTCTAAATACACTCATGGTCAATTTCATTAAATAATTCATGGGAGTGAAAAAGGTTATATTCATAAAATGAGTATCTGCTTCAGCAAAGAGTCCTTATGATCCTCTGACTAGATTTATATTCAGTGAATGCATGATGAATACATTAAATATTCACATTTGCCATACATCAAAAATATTGCATAGCTGGTAAAGTTATTGAAAGCTTTGGAAGTAAGCATTTTTTGGGGTATTTATTCTTTATTAGTGTTGCTGTAGCCTATCCACTTAGAGGTTTGATGAATTGTGTGTTCAGAGACGCTGTTCAGCATACCACTGTTGTAATGTGTGGTTATTTGTGTTACTGTCACCTTTCTGTCAGCTTAGACCAGTCTGGCCCTTCTCCTCTGACCTCTGTCATTAACAATGTGTATCTGCCCACAGAACTTCTGCTACACTGGATGTTACACCATTCTCTGCAAACTGTAGATATCGTTGTGTATGAAAATCCCAGGAGATACTGAAACCACTCTGTCTAACCCCAACAATCATTCCACGGTTAGTTGACCACGTCTGCATGCTTTTATGCATTTAGTTGCTGCCACATGATTGGCTGATTCGATATATGTATTAACAAGCTGGTGTACAGGGAGGCACGGATGGTGCAGTGGGTAGCACTGCCGCCTGACAGCAAGGAGGTCCTGGGTTCGAATCCCCGTTGGCCGGGGCCTGCCCGTGTTTGCGTTTCCTCCCACAGTCCAAAGACATGCAGGTTAGGCTGATTGGAGAGTCTAAATTGCCCATAGAGTGTATGAGTGTATGAGTGTATGAGTGTATGAGTGTATGAGTGTATGAGTGTGTGAGTGTGTGAGTGTGTGAGTGTGTGAGTGAATGGTGTATGGACTGGCAACCTGTCCAGGGTGTATTCCAGCCTTTCGCCCAATGCATGGCCTGGCGACCTGTTCAGGGTGTATTCCTGCCTTTCGCCCAATGCATGCTGGGATAGGCTCCAGCCCCCCTGCGACCCTGTTCAGGATAGGCGGGTTAGGATAATGAATGAATGAATGAAGCTACCTAATAAAGAGATCACTGAGTGTAGTAATTGTTGTTTATCAGGAAACGTCAGTAACTGCGAGAATGAACTTAAATTGAACTCAATATAATTAGGCTTAAGAAATAAAAATGAAGAAAACATTATGCTTGATTAAATGCAATACATAAAAAGAAAAAGCAGGCATTTCAGAAGAATGAATCAGAACAGGATATGGGTCAGAACAGGGCTGTGCAGAGACCTTTTGAAGTGAGAAAAGGGCACGCAAACCTAGAAAAACTACTTCATGACACCCAGTTATTGTACAATATATACTTCACCAAAGTGAGTGAATGAAGATGAAAGACAGCAGCAATAATGGTCACATGAATTAGCATTAACTAATGTAGTTGTTAACACAAATTAACGATTTGCAAATTCATTAATTAAGCAGGAGATTTACTGTTCATTAGTTAATCTATTTCTTAACTCCAAACTAATGTATTAGTTACGCATATTTATGAATATTTATAGATTATCAAGCCATAGGATAAACACACAATTAGATAAGCATTAACAGATACATTAACTGGTTTTCTCATTGCAATATGAATTAGAATGAACTAATGCAGTTGTTAGCATGTATGTTTTGTAACATCATGTAGCAATACATATGCATGTATTGTTACATGGTGTGCAAATACATAAACAAAGCTGAACAGCTTAACGTTTCAGTAGTGAGATAATTAACAACTACATTAGCTTATTCATGTAACCTTACTGTAAAGTGTTACCACAATAATAATACAAATATAATTTTTTAAGAATCAAGTCAAAGGGACACATCAGTATCAAACACTTGGGGCAAAAGGGGCAGGTGTTCAAGCACCCTGAACCCAAAAAACCAACCCCCCACCAGCCCCCAGAACAAAATAACTGCCAGAGGCACACTGCGACATAAAATCCACAGTTATCCACAGAGGAAATCCACACTGCACATACCAACACAGGCCCAATCCTGAGCCCCACCCTGAACTGTCCTCTCTCCTGAACTATCAGTATGCGGACCCTGTAGCACAAACACACACACACACACACAATGCAGACAGGCAGTCTAGGAGGAGGGTCTTGGCCCTGCTACCATCAGATAACCTCATCCTCGCAGGAATAAATATGCAGCCTAATCTGGGGAATGAACATTGTAAAGAAATTAAACTTGTAGCATGTATATAGTACCCATCCACAGTTTAGGGACCAAAAGCATTTCTGCTGCCAAGGGCAAGAGTCCTTATTTGTGTGTGTTGCCCAAACCGTCTCCTCCCCAGGATGAGATCTGTCCCTGATGGGATCACTGACAGGTAGGCCACTCCTCAACGTGATCTTTTCTCCATCGTTCACCGGGGGTACATCCCAGTTGTCGATATCCCCCCCCTCATCCCCCAGTATGCCGGGAGGAGACGAGTGGAGGAAAGGAGGATACATTCATTTGAGTATTGGGACAACAACGTTCCCCTAGCCCCATGTGCAAGCACCCTAAAAACATGGCCAGACACCCATCAGAAAATCTCTGCATAGCTTCACTCCGCCAATTAAAACATTTCAATTGAATTAACCAAGCATTGAGTAGGGCTCTCAATCCTCGTTTTACTCCATTATGAGACAATTAGCGGCAGGTGCTATGCAACTAGCATAATGTGCATAAATTAACCCTGCCTCCACACCCTACCGCCTCTCAGTAGATTAGATATGCAACCAAAATCAAAACAAGGAATTACTAAAACATCAGAGTACACAAACCAAACTTAATGAGGCAAACAGATCCCTTCCCTTCACCCAAACAGCACCCCTCTCCTCATGTCTACCAGCTCCTGGGAGGGTTCGCACAGACTAGAAGACATATAGGGGTGATTTGTCCTCAGCATTTGACCAATCCCCATTATCAGGAGCAGCCTAGGGAGAAATGCGGGGTTAAGAGCCTTGCTCAAGAGCCCAACAGCTGTGTAGATCTTATCATGGCTACACCGAGGCTTGAACCACCAACCTTCCGGGTCCCAGTCATGTACCTTATCCACTATGCGACATGATTGGTTCAGATACGGCATTTCCACCATTCAAAGAAACACCCTTGAGTTTCTCTATATCTAAGCCAGGGAATATTTGGTGTATCCTGGCATTATCATGCGGTTATAATCTCAATAGTCACTACATTTTTCAGTTGAGACTGCCACCGCACTGAGACTGCGCAGTTTCAGTTTGGCACCAATACACGACTGCCACACCGTCTTCTCTAATCATGCCCTAGAGGAGGAAACTGAGCGCATCAAAGAGGAGGTGGAGCCCTGTCTCCTTCCTGCTTCAACCCACATTACTATTACAAATGACTGCCGAGCACGGCTATGTGTACTTGTGTAGTCTAACGGTACATCTTCTATAGAGCATTTCGCTATGGCAAGAATTCTGAAACTGCTTGGGATTTTGCTGCGTCATCTTATGCTCCAGCCTAGAGCGGAGAAGACATTTTGTGCTTAACCGGTGACCAGCATAGTGGCCTCGCAAATACCGTGCATTAAATATTTAATTCCATTATTTCCCTTTCCAAATATGAATGTCAATGCCCTGAAATAAAAAAAATAAAAAGTATAAACAGATAAATAAAAGATGGGGCAGCCAGAACATTGTGTCAGACACAGCTTCATTAATTCCGATTCAGACCGAATAAAATAACAGAACGGTGGAAGTATAATATGATCCTAACTTTTGTCTCAGAACCAACATTACTGGTCCCCACTTTTATCTTTTATTGTTTTATGTTTTTTAATCTCCAAAGCTTTTATCCAGGATTCTGATTGTATGGGTTATTATGAAGCCACTCAACTAAAGTCCTCTCTGAATATATAAAGGCTCAATTAAATATCTAGGTAGCTATGGAACCAAGCAACAAGTTGACAGTGGTCCACTAGTGAACTGATGTTGGCACTGGCAGCTGCTGTTTTTGGTGCAGCAAGGTGCATGGTGCATGGTCCTGAAACTAGTGGATTTTATTGCTGATGTGCACCTGGGGCCCACTGCAATTCTTTATTTTAACCTTGTTTCCTTTCCTTGCCTCCTTACTCCTAGTAATGAAAGGACGTGAGGATGGATGAATCGAGGAAACGTTTATTCAGCAAATGGAAAGCCCTTGCTCTTTCAGCTTCAGTTTAAAGCCACGTCAGTTACAGATGTGGCAGTTGGGGAGAGGTGGATCCACTGATCAATCATTAATACGTCACACATTCCAAAAAAAAAAAATGGATGATGCACTCCCGTTTCCTTGCTCCAGAACCCTTCAGGAGCCTCCTAGCTCCTCGGTACAAGCTCATTTAAGAAGCATTTAATGGGCTGAAATATCCTTAAAGATGGCAGATCTTGATTGAGCTCCGGGTCAGTCAAGGAATAAGGAGACAAGGAAGGAAATGAAATAAGAAACTGGAATGAGCCCAAGGCACCAGGTGACCCCATACACCTGGATGGATTGTATCCATAGATTTCTTTACAGACCTTTTCAGGACAAACAGTCAATCAAACCACAAATAAACATTGTCTCATGAAATCTCTGTCTGTTTGTATTGATATTATTGTTTAGATTTTTCTTCAATATATAAGATTTTATGGTCCTATCTGATACAATTTGCCAAAATCAGTTGACATATGGTAAAAACAACATAGATAATATACAGTAGGATGTGTCATTACGTTACATTATTGGCATTTTGGCAGATGCTCTTATTCAGAGAGACGTACAGTTGATTAGACTAAGCAGGAGACAATCCTCCCCTGGAGCGATGCAGGGTTAAGGACCTTGCTCAAGGGCCCAACGGCTGTGCGGATCTTATTGTGGCTACACCGGGATTAGAACCACCGACCTTGCGTGTCCCAGTCATTTACCCTAACCACTACGCTGCAGGCCGCCCTTTTTATGTCATTTACAAAGCTTGACTTGCCTATCATTTAATTATAGTAAGAAACAAATGTGTCCAGAACAAAACAAAACCTTTTAAACTGTCATGAGGTGTGTGTCCCTTGTACACAAGCACACATGCACGCACACACACACACACATGCACGCACGCACGCACCTTTTAGTATAGTGCGCGCTAATGATGTGGATGCAGTGTAGCACCCTGGGAGAGAGTTGAATCTGGAAACTAACTTTCATGTGCACATGAAGGGAAGTGTTATCTCTGGAAAATAGCCGCATGACAAGATCTGTTGTGGGACTCAATGCAGGAGGGTTGAAGACTAAATTCCTAGGAGTCAGCATGGCACCGTTCACCCCGTTGAGTGATTTACTGGGTCTGTGTGCACGCTACTTGCATGAACTTGTATTGACTCTGGATGGGGGTGGCTGCTGAACCAATGATTTAATAATATCACAGATTATATCACTGCGGTTCCAGCAGAAGACCCCCCTCCCACACACACACACAACTGGGAAAAGTTGGCCCATTAGGATTTAAAATTTTCTCACCCTGACAACTGCTATACCACCAGCCTACATTCACAGCTATTCCTCGGAGTGCACCGATTTAGGAAATTCCCCAAAAAGTAAAAATGGTTATTTCTGTAATAGGCTGTGCTGTCTTGTCAGGTGTAACTACAACTTTAAAATAGCACATTTTGAAATAATTTCAACATTTCATTTCAAAGTAATGATGACAGTCAGCCACTGCCCAGGATTGAACTACAGTACATCTGTCAAAGTGCAATTTCAATTTAATGTGTTAGACAGAACAAATCACATTTCTAGCTCATATCACACAAGTAGTGCTGAACTGATCACAGCCTTTGAAGGCACTTCAAACGTAATTGTATTTACGTTTGAATCGGTCTACTTGAAAAGGATGTCGGCAAACAGAAGAAAACAGGCATCTGTCTCTTTTGAAATACATTATAATTAAGGGGTAATTTCAATAATTATGTGTGCTGGATCAGCATACTGTATATGCCCATTGTTTTGTAAAATAATTGTAACAAATACTTCAGATTTACCATAGTGAATGTTTTCTGATGTAATGCCACTAGTACATAATATATAAAGGTTGTAAATAAATAAATGGAAACCCTAATGTACTGTACACCTAAGAGGGGATTGGGAGGTGCATCATAACAATAACAAACCCAAAATTCAACAGTGCACCCCAGGTATTAAGCAGCCAACAACAATGACATCTGCTTAACCTTCATCTGAATTGGTCGAACAAGCTGAGCACCTTTAGGAATGTTAATTACCTTTGTGATGTACTTTCACAGAACAATTAAAACGCATTCACCAAAACCACATATTTTATGTAATTTTTTATATCCAGAATATATTAAACCTTAGTGTAGTCTTAACATTCTGTATACTCCCCTTGTCCTAGGGCCTTCACTAAACCCCTGAAATAAAGCAGCTTAATTTCATTTCTATTTTTAAAATCTATTTTGCATGCAGAAATTTCAAGTTGAAAAAAGATCATTTAGAGGGTTTTCTCTGTTGTTAAGCATAGTGGCGGGTCATTTTTGACCCTTAAGACAACACAAGGGTTAATGTGTGTGTGCATATATGTATAATACTGTGCAAAGGGACATTTAGGTGCATGCAAATAAATCACTAAATCTTGTTTGCTTCTGGCTTCCAGATATTCATAGACAGCCTTGATGAAGTTTGAATCTGAAAAGTGGTTAATTACTTAAAATCCAAACATTTTTCTGTGACATTACATTTTTGGGGGAAAATTAATGTTTAAAAATCTCAAATGTGCTTGTCTACTGACACACTAATGCAGAAAACAAAGAAATGATAATCTAAGACCAAATGTACGAGTATGTAGCATATAAAAACATAAGGTGTCTAAGACTTTTGCACAGTACTGTATATGTGCACAGGCCCTTCCCTTCTCAGTCAGTGTCTCCCCCTTCCCGTTCTCCTCCAGGACCAGGTGCCATTCTCTTCAGGAAATGAGACATTGAAGAGCCCAGAGAACTGCAAACGGTATTCAGCAAACCTGGCATTTTTACCAACAGGTCTAAGACACCATCCTGCACACGTACAGTACAAGAACAATCTTTTCTGGAGGGAAGAATACATTTCCTGCTTCAGTGTTCTTGGATAGTGACCGAACACCTTAACCTAATTCAATTATTAAGGAGGGGTTTGAAACCCAGCCCAGCACCACCAGGGGGGAGCCAGAGTGATCAATGGGTGTGAGATGGGAGTTTATTGGTATACTTTGGTGACAATGGCCATTGGTCAATTCCACATCACATACATACGCTCAGTGAGCAGTTTATTGGGTAGACCTGAACACCAGCTTGTTAATGCAAATATTTAATCAGCCAATCATGTGGCAGCAACTAAGCTAATAAAAGCATGCAGACATAGTGAAGAGGTTCAGCTGTTTTTGAGACCAAATGTCAGAATGGGTAAGAAATGTGATCTAAGTGACTTTGACCATGGAATGATTATTGGTGCCAGACAGGGTGGTTTGAGTATCTCAGAAAATGCTGATAGCCTGGGATTTTCACGCACAACAGTCTTTGCAGAATTGTGCAAAGAACAAAAAAGAAATTGACTGAGCAGCAGTTCAGTGGGCAGACACATGTTGTTAATGAGAGAGATGAGTAGAAGGGCCAGACTGGTCAAAGCAGACTGGAAGGTGACAGTAACGCAAAAAATATTGCACCATGCATTACAACTGTGGTATGAAGAAGAGCATCTCTGAACACACAACGCATCAAACCTCTAAGTGGATAGGCTACAGAAGCAGAAGACCAGTAAGTCTAAAAATATGAGGAGGTAAGAGCAGTCATTCTGCCCTGGGTGTGTCAAAGTGTCCCTGAGCAAGACATCTAACCCCAAAATGCACCTGACAAGCTGGTTGGTGCCCTGCATGGCAGTTAATCGCCGTTGGTGTGTGAGTATGTGTGTAAGCGGGTGACTGAGAAGCATCAATCGCACAGCGCTTTGGATAAAGGCAGATAAGACATTTACCATTTACTTTCCAAAGAACCAAATTCCAACACTCCCATTTACACACAGCTAATGATCTGCAGACAATTCTATGCAGACCTTTTGTGTTTGTTTTGACTGACGGCGATGAGCAGGGTCAGCAACAGGAGCAGTAAATGAAACGCAAAGGGAGACACACAGAGAGGGGCAGAGGGGCGGGAGATGGCAGAGGTGATAGTGCCAGGCAGGGATCCACACAGAAACCTCCACCGATGCTGAACCTGGGCCTCGTGCCCCCGCACGTCCCTTACCCACAGGCGCGGCGGCCGAGAGCAGAGCCGCGGGGCACTGACTGATCACCGCAGCGTGCGTGGAATGATTATTACTGCCTGCGATCGCAGCGAAGAGCAAGCGTGAGAGAGGGGGAAATATAGGTTGACTAATGGCTTTGAAGATGTAATCATAGCTAGCTGGATGTACCTGTTTGGTATTGCTGCTGTGACTCGTGTATTTGCTTCACTCGTGTCTAATCACAGCAACTTGCAGGTTTTTTTGGGGGTGGTTTTTTTCCACAGTAGGTTTACAGGAGGTGCACAACAAGGGCAGATCCGTTTCAGGGTTTTGCGCAAATTTCTGCTCTTAATTTCTTAATTCGCTGAATCATATCTTGCTCGGACATTTGTAAGAGCACCAGCTGCCACAGACTGCAAGTGTATCCTCAAGATTTTACTGTAGTCAAGTACAAGAGTGACCTAGCATAGTTCATAGAATTGTCAGAAAACTAAAACTTGGTTGGAACGAAAACCTGCAGATTGGCCCTCCAGGAACGGAGTTGTGCACCCCTGGTTTATACCCTGGGAATTATGATGTGCTTACCCCACAGTCTTTGCTCTGAGCCTTAATGAGGTCCGTGTGGGTTGTATAAATCTGTGGTTTCCCTGCAAAGGATGAGAACCACTATTGTAAATGCATGCATGCAGGTATGTATGGGAAATCAGATTTAATATCGGAAAGTGGTACTTTTATTTTACACTTGTGATCTAAGGATCTCCATAAATCCACCCAGCATATCTGTATCCCCTCCTCGGTTGGAGCTCTAAACTTACCTAATATAACCTTTTGAAAACTTTTCGGAATGTTTTACTTTTCAAAATTCCAAGTCAGTGTTCTAGAACTCCATCGCTTAGATACCAAAAGTGATTATTACATCAGCTTTAGAATGTTCAGATAAGAACATTCTAATCACATGTTTGTGACCTTGAAGGGTTAATTAAACCAGACAAAGGCCTGGCTAACCCAGTCAGAGCAGCAGAGACGGCTGCCAGCTGTTGCCGGGAGAGGCTGTGTGGCCCTGCCGATCCCAACCCCGTGCGTTGCCCGTGCCGACGGGTTAATTGGCGGCAGACGGCGAGTGAGGTCACAGCGGGTGACCTCGTAGGGTGGCGGTGAGCGCACCGCGGTGGTGGAGCGTGAGTTAAGCGGTGCGGTGAACGATGTCACTCAGGCCCCGCTCCCTGTGCGTGACGCGCAGCACGAGACGCGTGACGCATCCAGCGACTTCGCCGTGACTTCACACACCTGTGCTGTCAGGGCCACGCACGCCCCCCTGCCCCATGGCCCCGCCCGTGGCAGGGAGGGCAGAGCGGGGACCTGACAGGGGCCCTGTCAGTCAGAACGGGGGCTGTCGGAGCTGACACGCGTTCTCTCGCCTCTTACACTACACATGTAACTGACTCACAGTCCGCAATGGATTAATTACATGCAGCTGTGGAGCACAGCGTGGCACTCTGTCACTGCTACTGCTGAGGCACTGCTGAAGCTGAACTGACTCCAGGCTTTTAGAGGTGTGTAGAACCCCCACCAACACACACACACACACACACACTCACTCACACACACACCCACACACTCACACACACTCACACACACACACACTCACACACACACACACACACACACACTAGCACAGGCATGCACTCACACACACATTCTCACACACTCACTCAGACATGCACTCACACACACTCCCACATTCACGCAGACAAGCACTCACATACACTCACACAGACATGTAGTCACATACTCACAGACACACTCACGGACACACACACTGAGACATGCACACACATGCACTCATACACATACACATACACACTCTCACCCTACCCCCACCACTTGAAATAAAACCCATAAGCAGATCTCTTCACAAGTTTCCAGACTGGACTATTAAATGCCATCAACCCGAGTCCGTCTGGCTTCAAAGGAGGTCCGGACAAAAATGAATCCTGCCGCTCGGTACCAGAATGACGGAGCGGCATTCCGGAAAAATCCATTACGCAGCAGGAGGTACAATAAACAGATGAGCATCAAGCCTGAACGGACTTCAGGCTCATCATTCACAGCCTTCTTTTAAGATCCGGCGTGGACGCTGAGGAGGGAACAGGCCAGTCCATTAGTCTATGCTGTAATATGGATCATCTGTCTTTATAATTAACAGAGACCTCTGCACCGTGAATGTGATGGCTGCTGAGCGTGGGAGTGCCGGAATTATCATCTCAACATTGGAAAAGGGCACCGCTGAATGAAATTACAATGTAGGTGGGCCGACTTCAAACTATTAAGCATTCCTGAGGCCAAAGATAAAATTGGCATAGGCCTCAATTACACCAGAACGTGCTCTCACACACTCAAGAATGTAGCACACGCGCACACACACACACACACCAGTATCTCGCAAGTGCTCGGCAAGCTACCCAGAGTTAGCGTGACCAAGAAAATGTGGAATTTCTTTTCATCTGACGGAGGGACAATTGTTTGATGTAAACAACCCTCACGCCGCTCTTTGTGATCAATGCCCTCAAGTGCCGTATTGGTGGCGGTGTTAGTCCAATGATATCAGAATGCTTTTAAGCCTTGAAGTGCGAGAATCGAAAACTTACAAAAAGAAGAGCTTGAGCCGAAATGAAGTGCATTTCTCAGAAATGCATGACAAAGCTAATGCACTTACGTATGTAAAGCATTTCAATGTCTGCAGAACAATGTGGAAAACAGATTCCATTAGCGGATGTTTTAACTGCAAATGTAATTCAAAGGCACCATCACTGCCTCCTTAGGCTTCCACGGGGAAAAAAATCACTGTTAGACTATTACACCTTTTCTTTCTCTTATATTTGAAAGCAAGCGGGTATTACTTCAAGTCCAATTCAATTAACTGCAGAAACTGAATCTGTGAGACAGTTCTCCCTTACCGTATAGATTTTAGCCAGAGTGACATTTCACATTACATTGTGCAGTATACTGTGTGTGTGCGTGTGTAGAGGTGCCAATATGTGCGTCTGTATCTGTATTTGTTCAACTGGCAAAAGTATTTGTATTTGGATAGAAGGAGGCATGGTTTATACTGCCCCTTGGCTAATGAGTGGACAACTACATTCCATGTTAGAAATTTACTGAATAGAATAATAATAACAATAATCATCATTTAATAATGTTTTATTTAGCTGACACTTTTATCCAAAGTAACTTATAGTTCATTAGATTAAGCAGGGGCCAGTCCCCCCCTGGAGCAATGTGGGCCTTGCTCAAGGGTCCAACAACAGGGTGGATATTATCGTGGCTACTCCAGGGCTTTAAAAATACATACAGCATATAAAGGACAGACATTTGGCAATTCAAAGATGGATTACAAAGGCATATATTTTAAAAAATATTGTATTTTCATGTTATTACAGTGACAAAGTAGCAATACAGGCTATTTAGGTGTGGGCTAGAAGAGGAGGCTTTGAAGCTGACTTGCTAACTCTGTTTTTGGACTTTCTGTTTTTGTATGAATCACACCCTGCTTGTTTTTACTTGCCCTTGTGAAGCAGGCTAAAATGTAATAGCCTCAGCCATATAATAGCCATCTGGAAAAGCAGGTTACATGACAACAAACACTGGTGGCATCTCCAGCCCAGCCAGACGGCCCACACGGACAACCTTTCCTCTGCTCGGACACACACACGCCAGCACTGTATCCCTCTCTCTCTCTCCCACTTCCCACTCTCCTCAGCTTTTGAGCGTTACAGTTACAAAAGTGTGATCAGAAAAAGCAGCCACATACAAACCTTTACTTTGGCCTTGCTTATAACAAAAAAACGGAATAACAATTTTAATATTCAGAAATATTTGTTGTTTATTACAATATCCTTATTTGTGCTTCCACCTCTTTCCCATTGAAGATAATAGAAGAGATTTATCCTTTACAAAAGTGCTCACCCTGTACCATATACATTGTCAATAGGCTTTTGGCAGCAATTACACCTTTGAGTTCTCACAGGTATGTCTATATCAGCTTTGCACATTTAAGAATTCATACCTCAAAACCGATCATGCACTACTTAATGGAATGAAGGATTATGGTGTTGGAAAGGCCTTCGCAGTCTCTAGAATTGAATATTATTGAAAATCTATGGGAGATCTCAAACATGAAGTGCATGCAAAAAGATATTTCTGAACTAGAAGGGTTCTGCAAAGAAAAGTTAGGAAGAATCCCTAAAGAACAGAATGTCTTTTAGCTGACAAAAAAACCTATGGAAACGGTGATTTGTGCCAAAGGAAGTGTTATTAACTACTGACAGAGGGGCCCAAACATTAGCACATGCCACAGTTCCTGTTCTATTTTTCTCTATCTATTAAATTCAGTAAGAGCAATAATAACACGCTTTAAAAATGGTGCATTAATAATACACTTTGCTCCACACAAAGCATTTATATAATTTTTGCTTTCACATCTTCACATTATTTGCTTTACCCACCCAGTGTTCATAATCGCACATGCAAGCGAGTGCTTTTTCTGCCGCGCTCATTCTGCCCGCTGCCTTGAAAGTACAGTTTATTACCGGCACTCATTTTCAGCAACAGCGGATACCATTCGCTCTCGCACTTTCCCTCCAACCAACAAATGCGCTTTTCCATCTCAGTGGCCATTAACCATTCCATCCTGCTCCTCTAAATAGCTGAGAAAATCAGGATGGGCAGAACCACTTCTTTGTAGTGGGGGAAGGGGAAGGAAACTCACGCGCTGTGTGAAAGATTCCGTTTGCGTAGCTTAGGACCTGAGGCACACAAGTCCTCTGGGAACAGAGGCCGGTTCCTGACTTCACTGATTTCAAACACCGGTAGGACTGGCTCTTTCATTGTGTTGCATTCAGAAGGCTCCCCTCTCCACTCCACATCGCTTAGCAGGGCAGTTTCATCTTCCCGCTGCAACCACCGATGGCTCTAATGGACGAGGTGTTACCTCATCTCCAAAAAATCATCACCTTTCTACCCGCTCACTGCAAACCCGATGCCTACCTGAAAACTAATGAACCTCCTGTCGCACCTACCGCTGGCCGGTTATGTCAAGGGGCTGACGATTAGCTGACCGCGGCGGCTGTTGAATGTGTAAAATCAGAGTGTTCGCATTATTTGATTTACCTCGCATCCCGAACACGGGCACGCCCGCCTTTGATTGGGTCGGTGATTGATGGTGCGGGGCGAGCACTCGCTGAATTAATCTGTTTTTATTAACAGAGTCTGACGAGCGGAAAAGACAAACAGAACAGGATGGGAACCAAGGCGACTATTTGAGAAGACAAAAAGGAGAGTAGAAGCACAACGGGGAAGGACAGCTCATTCACAGTCCGGCCTGTGGAAAATATGACTGGAATATGCTTACTAATACGCGTTGTTAATTATCACCATTAATACGGTTCTAAGACACGCAGATTTGCTTTTCCTTTGTCCCGTTAATGTTCATTGTTATAATTGAATTATTTATGATGCATACAAAAAAAGTGAATAAAGACTTCTTAAACCTCACACATTCTCATCCTGCACAGCCCCACCAGGGACCCATAAAGATATTGCTTTGCTGAAAATTGCAATTATTAATTATGCATTATACGAATTTATTTATGGCGTTTGAAGCATCACATTTATTAAATACCTCATCAAGTTTTCATAACAGCGGCGATGTAAACACTTGAGATAAAAACACATTGAAATTGCTCAAATGATTATTCAAAGGTTTCCCAGGAAGCTCACAGAGAAATATTGCATTGCATTTATGCATTTATGTCATCATGCAACCATGTGCCACACGTCTCTTGGCTGCAATACTTACGGAGTGGCAGTGTGCAACAGATGTTTTGCTTACAGTCCCAAAGGCAACAATTCAATTTCATCTACACTTCAGCAATTACAGATTCTCTTCCACAAAGCAAAGATCCATTTTATGGAGATTTTATTGCAGAAAAGCTTGCATTAATTTAATTGTTTTAAACTGACTCAACATACTTCTGAAATCATTTTTATACCATCGGATATGCTTTTTTAACCAAGCTTGGTAAACATTTAGCCTATCTTAAATCTTTAAGCTTCTGTGTCTGTGTGAGCGTGTGTGTGTGTGTGTGGTATATAATGAATTATGATTACTGTGCAATGCTAGAAATATTGCCCATAAGACAGAAGGCATGGTGCTTTCAGTGCTGCATAGTAAAAAGCATCCAAACACCTACCCAAGATGTTATGAATTTTCCCCAAAAGATGAATAGAGGAAACTGTTATGGGAAAAAAACATTATGGGAAGATTTGTCTAAATGTTCATTTCAAATTTAATGTGTGGAATTATGATACACGGAATGAGCTGTCCTAATAATTTTAATTGGGCATGCACATACAGGTACCATGGAATGCATGGTGCGTCCAGCCAAACACAATTCCTGGGATTATGTCTTTTTTTTTCCATTCTTGATCCATCCTATATGCCTTTATAACTCCGATAAACACAAGCTGAATTGCTATCTGCTGGGCAACCATTCAGAGTAATCACCTTAAAGTGGTAAATTTGTTATCGTTTTCCCAGATGTTTTCTCCGACGCGTAAATGATATGGGCAAACTGCTCAGGCCATTGTTTGAACTGAATGACAGTCTCCATGCGTTCCCCGCATCAAGAGCTAATCACCAAGCGGTTATTAATCCACCATTAGCAGCATGGAGGCCTTGAGACAATGGCGTTTTTTTCCGTTTGATTCCCTATCACACAAAAACAGGGCTCTAATCTAATAACCATTAAGGCCATTATAAATGCATTTGTTTTGATCACTTCATGCACATAGAAAAAAATAAAATAATAATAATAATAATACGGGAGAAGGAGAGCCAGGGAAGAAGACGGAGCACATTGCGCACCTTGTGTCTTTTTTATCATCGTCATTGTCGTGAGAGTTTTTGTCCGCTCTTGAACAGTCTCTTGGCAGCAAGCAATTTGTAGACAGGGACCACGCCTCCCGCTGGGTAAGTGTGGGGGGCCATCTGAGCGGAGGAGCTTCTGGGACAGCTGAGGCCCCGCACATCAGGGGGGGGTGCTAACAGAACGGCCCCTCTCCTCCGCTCCCCCAGGCAGTCACGTCTCTGTGAGGGCCGGGCGGCTCCAGGCACACTGACCCCTGTCTGCAGCGCAGGGGTAACGCACGCTCCGAGACTGCAGAGCGGAGGAAGGATCGCTGGTCGTGACGACGCATATCAGATAGCCCACCCTCTGTTTTCTTTTACATATTCCCCAAAAAAGGTTCAGCTTTTAAATATTTGAAAGGTTCACAGACCTGTTCCGACACAAGCTTTCGGGTACGTTGGGCTAAAGTTGGGATGTCTGTATCAGCACTCTCTACCTTTTCACTTTAACAGAGAAAAACATTCTGAGAGAAACACCCTTCTTTTCACTTGCGCTCTTCGCAGCCCAGCAGCTCGACTGACAGCAGAAGATGAAGAGAAAAACGAAGGGAAAGATGAAGGAGATTAATGCGCATATTAAAATCACCAGTGAAAAGTCACTTTATCGAGTCATCTTCCGCAGGTGAACCAGACCCATATGCAAACAGTATGAGGTAAACTTTGAAATTTTCTTTTGATAAAAGGAGCGCAGTCTTTTGGCGTGCCTCACTGCATAAAAGCAGATTATGCCATGTATATCTGTAAAGGCTCCAAGCAGTGCTACATTAACAGGAACAGCGGGACGCTTAAGCTGACAAGAGTGGTGGCTTTGTGCAGGGGCTGAGCGAAGGGCCCGGGGTCCAGGGTGGAGAGGGGCCCGTGCCGGAGTTTGTGCGTAGGAGACAAGAAGACTGCTGAGCTGTGTAGGTGAACCGAGAGACAGTCTTTGCTCATGCTAAAAATACCTTCATTTGCCTAGCATATCTCTCCCACGGTGACAAACCAATAATGCGTTTTTCATTTGTTTTAGTTTGACAGTAGAGCAAATGACTGACACATTAATGTTGTAAGGTGGACAAATGAAAAAATTGTTGCTTCTGTTATCTGTATATTTGTCTGTTTGTAATCGTGCTTCGTAAAAGGTTTGTGAGAAACCGCTTGTTTTCGACAATCTATCACCTGATTGGCCTGCTTTGAACTGGGCTTGATCCATCACAAAATGCTTAAGGAGTAGAAGGGGACAAGAGAGACTAAGTGCGTTATCCATACTTAAAATTGAAAATGACAGAGCAAGGAACTTGGACCTGTACAGCTTGGTGGATAATTTTGTGGACTGAAGGTTGCACTGGATATCCTTCTAAATGAGTGAGCAGCATTTTTGCTTTTTTTAAGCCATCATTGGTCAGAAAGAGGAATCCAAAATTGTGATGTTGTCTCCTGTCTGTTAGTAACATTACTGTTATCTGTTAGGAGGACTGGTTCGCACTTATCCCTGAGCTTTGTGGACTGTCTGTGGTTCTGAATTGCTTGCTGAATTGTGGCTATAGTGTGACGGGCTGACACAGATAGCAGGTACACTGGGTCAGTAAAGTCAGGAGCAGATGTGAAAATGGAGCTGTGTGTAAGTTCTGCAACACTTCCACTGACTCATTTTCCACATCCAGCAATACCACTCTCAAGTATTAGATGGCTTTTTAAAAATTGTTCCGGTTTACACTATATACATGATGAATTGTAAATAACATTTCCCAATACTGTCTTGTAAAAAGACTTGTCGTGTAAGTCATGTAAAATAATATTTGCTTTCACTCAAGTAGAAAAAATTTGCTTGTTTAAAGTTACTGTTTTCTTAACGAGTTAGATGCTCTAACCTCACTGGCAAAAAGAACTGTCTTACCTCACTGGCAATAGTTTTATTTAACTTTAATACACTTATTTAGCAAAAAAAGGTAATAGAAATAAAATGTTATACATGACAAAAATACTTAAATGGACTTATTTTCGGTTTATACAGTGTAAAATCAATTGCCTGAAAGTGCAATATGTTAATGTGTAGGAGTGGTTTTCCCTCATGAATGTTTACACACTTACAAACAGCACACACTGCATTTACATCTACATGTAAAATATATCTGTAGGTATGTGGGTTTGTGTTTTGAGTTTGCCAAGCGTTACATGCCCCGAACCATTTCCGAAGCCAAAATCAACGATATCCCAGATAACCCAGAACCCATGCCAAACTGTAAAGGGGGGGTGGGGGGGGGGGCGAGCACGTGGGCACCTTTTTTCGGAGCTAACCGCAACACTAGTCACTCCGCCCGCGCCGGTTTGCTACGCTGACACCCGCACGGAGGCCTCACTCTGCAGAAGAAGCCGGCTCATTCATCTCCGCAGCGCGCTGCGAAAACAGGGGGGCCGGAGAGCATCCCCGAGCAAGAGCGGCTGAGGAGGCGGCCGGCGTGAAACCCGCGCGGCCCCGCCATTGTTCGCCGTCGACTTTGCAGCGATTGCCGTTTTGAAGAGGACGTTTCATCCGCCCACAGCGCATCGCCGCGAACTCCGGGAAGAAACTGCGCGCTAATTTGAAAGCGGAGCCGGTGAGGCGCTGCCGTCTGGGAGCCTGTGGAATATTGATAAAACAGTGGTGCTCCACTAGAGCTCCGCAGCGCCTGTGGGTTATGGCTTCAAAAGAGCATAGCAAAAGACCCATTATTTCAAATGGGCTTCATTCCATCTCAGCCAGAGGTAAATATGTGGGAAACGTCTGAAACTGGAAGGGGAAATTCACATACTATGAATTTCAGGCCAATTCTGAAATAGTTTGAATAAGTTTATGATTTTTTTTTTTTGGGGGCCAAATATGGAGCAGAACATGCTGAATTCCCACGTGCTGAAGATTCAAGTACAGAACTCTGCTGCAGATTCAGGTACAGAACCCCGCTGCAGAGTGTACACAATCGGGTTCTTATTTTAAACATGCTACGCTGCTTCTATTCCACACTGCAGACTACAGCCAAGCTCACACAGAGTGGAGTAGGAGGAGGACTTTTCAAAATGGCACACACTCCACTGGCCAGCATAGGGTGCTGAAGGGTGATGAAGCGTGGAACCATAACCAAGGGAACCCTCCCATACCCTGGGCAACACAAATGGCCAATAGAGGAATCCTTTGAAGTTGTTTATGGAACCCTCTATTGATACTGTATGTGTGAAGTTTGAAGTATGAAAGTGTGGGCAAAATAAATAGTTATTTTCCCCTGAAGACGAAGTGTTGCTTTTGAAACATTTTCTTGGGAGTGTAAGGAAGAACCAGCCATGGTTGGCATCGGCATTGCCTGGACCTGTTGACCAATTTTTGTGAATGACACCGAAGACCTGGAAACACATCTGAGGAAATCTGGGCCGTACTTTGTCATGTCACTCCAACACTTTTATGTGCCGATGTTCTGTGTGTTAGCTGCCAGTGCAATCCTCTACCTATTATAACGTGAAGCGCACCTCCTGTTGCCCTGGCGACCGGAGAGCGAGGCACGCAGCTCGTCGGGAGCGGTGCTGTGACAGATTGCGTGGCAGAGAGAATTGAGCCGCATGTGTCATCGCCGCTTCTGGAAACAGCCATGCAATGAGAGATTCGGGAGTGGAGCGATTACAAGCCCTCCTGCACTTTCTATGACCCCTGTGAATGAAGGGGGGGTTCTTCACAAAAATCTCTGACACTGTGAGTAACATCCTTCACAAAATGTCCTTCCCTCTGAGGGAGGTCAAATTGTGTGATTATTTAGTCAAAGCCACGTCTCAATCCTGATACATTTTTCTGGACCCGTGCCAGCCACAGTGGCCCAATTTCCTGAAACTATGAAAATGTTATCATAGGTACACCTTTATTGTTATTACATTTTTGCAGGCTACTGGGCCGTCAGAGGACCTCACAATTTTTTATTTATTTTTGGACCAAGTCCCATCAGATAAAGGGCAAAATCTGCATTCGCCAAAATAATGAGCACAGAGTTCTGGAAAAAAGTACATTTTGTGTTTTGATTAGCAAGTTAATATCAAAGGAAAAAAAAAAGAGCTTAAAAGGACACGTAAGATTCACCCACCTGTGCCGGCAGCGAGCCAAAATTCTTCCAGTGAATCGCTTTGATGTGCACCGTACCAACCGCTAGTTCACAGATGCAACTTCACAGCTTCACTGTTTACACTTAGAACTACTCAGAGTGAGCCAGTGGCACACTGCACCTCTTCCACAGATCATACACCGATCACAGAACTGCGCTGATGCAGCCAGAATAAGATCCACACCGCTGTTGGGCCCTTGAGCAAGGCCCTTAACCCCACATCACTCCAGGGGCGATTGTCCCCAGCTTAGGCTAATCAACTGTAAGTTGCTTTGTATAAAAATTCATTCATTATCCTAACCCGCTTATCCTGAACAGGATTGCAGGGGGGCTGGAGCCTATCCCAGCATACATTAGGCGAAAGGCAGGAATACAACCTGGACAGGTCGCCAGTCCATCACAGGGCACACACACCATTCACTCACACACTCATACCCACGGGCAATTTAGACTCTCCAATCAGCCTAACCTGCATGTCTTTGGACTGTGGGAGGAAACCAGAGTACCCGGAGGAAACCCACACGAACACGGGGAGAACATGCAAACTCCGCACAGAGAGACCCCGGCCGACGGGGATTCAAACCCATCCTTGCTGTGAGGCAGCAGTGCTACCCACTGCACCATCCGTGCCACCCTGCTTTGTATAAAAATAAATAACAAAAATATTACTATTGTTATTATTATTGTTGTTATTTATGTGTAGTAATATTAATATTGATATTAATATTACTATTGATATTAATATTACTATTGATATTAATATTACTATTGAGGTTGTTATTATTAGTATTAGTATTATTATTGACCACTGTGGTTACAGCCACAGGAGATGCTTCTCAAGGCATGATCTATGCTGACCTGTTCAGGTCTTCCCTGCAACATTAAGGGGAAAACTATGTGCTGAATAATTATGCTGACATTTTACAATAATGATTTGCCGGGGCCGTGCAGCGTCTCACCTTAAGACGGGTTTGCGTACAGCAGCTGTGATATTGCCGTGAGAAGGCATTGTTTGTCTTGGATGATGAAGCATGCCCTCTGGTGGTTTCTTTGGGACACACAAAATCACGGCCCTTCTGTCAGAATGTTTTATGGATGGCTCAGACTACTGGATCAATATGAACATTACGCCATTTATTGGCCCTGTCACTTTAAGAAAAACAATTCAAAATGAAAATCCCAAATTACTCAAATGTGTAAAGCAAATACTGTATACACCTGTAGACAACAGTTAAAACAAAGTAGATTCAGTATTCAATTGCTGTTCAATTGCTTAAATCAGTTTATAACCGGCTGTATTATAAAACTACGTGCCAGGTTATCCCCCTAAATATCCCCCCAAAGCACACCACTTTAATAGGTACAGCAATTAACTAGGCACTTGCATGCTTAAATAGCCACCTCCCTTAAGTTAACCAGACACAATAATTAAAGCTGCACAAGCACTGAAATGTAATCAAAATAGGCAGACCAATCCCTGTGAATTACATAGAGCACACTAAAATTGCCTATGTATAATCCTATTGTATTGATCTAGAAGCAGGTAATTTCCTTAAAAAACAACCAGAAAGACATAATACTTATGTTGAATGAATTTAATGTGTGGTTTTAATATAATCTCAAACTACTTAAGTGTCCCAGCCCAATAGCCAGAGAGCTGGGAAGGGAATAACTCACTGACTAAAATCCACAGTTCACTGAGTACTAAGCTCCGTTTGAGCCATCTCTGCTTGCTAATGTGACCTCCCCTCTCTCCCTCCCTCTGTACACAAACTAGAATGCTTTTATCACTATCGACAATGAAGATCGACAGAATCGGCCAATCTGCGTTCTGCATATTCTCCCGGAAAATGAAGAGGAACACAAGCATGTTAATTGGTGCTTGCTAAGTCATTACACATGCACATCCCTATGTGTCCAGAAGATTTCATCTGAGTAATTGGCTATTATGAATTATGAAGCAATGCTGTTAGTGGATATTGATATGTCATCGGTTGCAAGAATTAGCCTGACAACTCAGGGGCTGGAATCTGTGAGGAAAAATAAAAGGAAGAAGCAGATAAGAAAGAAAGAGGCAGATAAGAAAGACAAAAAGGACAAAGTTGGGGGCTTTAGGACTAAGTGGGGCTATAGCTGAATGTGTTATCTGTGTTTGCAAGAGGTCAGAGCCTTTTAATGCCTGTGAGTGAGAGTCTGTGATCGTTCTTATTTTTATGGGGAAGCATTTTTAAGTACGCTGCACTGTGTAGGTGTCATTATTGGCAGCATATCCACTTTCTTAAGCTTTAAGCCTTCACCAAACAAGGTGCCTTTATATAATGTGGCTCGGATTCAAGAAATCTTTCAGATAATATATACCGTACTAAATATTAAAAAAACACGTATCTGCAGATTTATTCTCTGAATGATAGTAGTGAGGTCATTCACATGTTCACATATGGTTCACATCACTCTTCTGTCTACCCTTCCCTAGTTTTTAGACCATGAAAAGGCCCTAGTGCAAGTCTTTCAAGTGAATCACAATGGGAGTACAATATCTCTGCCAGTGTGTCACAGACCTTAAAAAACCAGTATAAATCTTTGGCGTTCTTTGTTCTGGGGCTAAAACTAACAAAAGAAGAAAATAAAGATGAAAACAAGTCATAGAGCCGGGAGTGTTGTTGAAGGTTAGAAACAGCGCAATGTTTCAGCTGTCCACTCCACTGCCACACGGTCAGACTCTGGCCCTCGGGCTCCCCCTGTCAATCAAGCGTAACGTCTCCATCTATTACCCCAGCTTTTCATAACGGATAATGAAGACTGATGAAAGAACTGCTGGCTATTGATTGACATTTAATTGCACGCGGGAGCCGGTGGAAGTCGACATCTCCTGCGGCACACGCCGGCGATGTGACGCGTGGATATCTTTAATAAACAACCTGCCCCCAAAAACATCAACAAAGCAACCGATAACTCAGGCATATCACTGCCTCAAGCCTCTCTTGAAGTGAAAATAAATAAATAAACTACTGAAATGATCACCATAAAAGCACGTTTTACGTCTCCAGAGAGAGGACTGAAAGTAGGTAGGGCACCGGGTTTTGCCACGTCACCACCCCGTGTTTAAATTGAATGCGATGCTCATTCCCAGGAGACCCTTTGACCAAGTTCCAGCAGCTTGACTGTTACGGGGTCTGCCTGATGGATCAATCATCCAGAAACATTCTAAAGACGTTACTCTCTGTGAAACTGTTCGGTATTGACCTCAGATTGCAGTCCACGCCCAAGGGGTGTAGTTGTACTACACTTCACATGATAGCATTAAGAATCAGAACAACCAAGACAATACATAGATTTCATGTGTCAAGACAGCTGACGACTTCAAATACTGTTAGGTAATTTTGGTACAGCAGTGGTCATATGTGTAACTTGTGCTATGCAATTTAGCTTAGCCAGTTGGTTGCCTTTAATTAAAGGGTGTAATTGTAAATGAAAGAAAAGGTAATACTTTGCGCTGTCGGCTGACAGTTATTCATTACATTTTAGTTGACATATCAAGGTCAGCTTACTTAACTAGGTCTGAGTGAGTATTAATTAATAAGTAATTGCAATTTAGATAATTGCATAATATAAGATAAATTGCAGAGATAATTGCAGTTTGTCCATCATGTCAGAAACAAAATAGAGCGTTAGTTAGCTAGCTCTGGTAGTAAATCAGCTGAAGTGTGAATTAAAACAATAAATATGTAACAAATAATATGATATGCATTGCATTGGGCAACGCTCACAAAATGTCAGACACCAATTCTTTCTGCTAGCAATGACTTTAGGTCTCAAGTATGCGTAAGTTAGTTAGGCTAGCTCATTGATATATACAAAAAAGTTGTAGGCAACAGTAGTCTGCTTAAGCCTTCAGCTTCTATTCACTGTAGGAGATGGGCTGATCGGGTCAGCATCCCCTCATCCACGGGGGGCCTCCACAAAATAAAGTGTTGGACAATAACGGGATTTATTTAGGAAATGCATATATCTTTGTTCAGAAGTACGTTTGCTCAGCATCACCTGCTCTGAACGAAATAAGAAGTCATAATTTCATGTATGGGATCTAAGAATTTGCCTTCTAAACGGCATGATGGGATGGTTTTTAAACAAGTCAGTGACTGACAGTTATATCCAGTCATTTGCTAGCAGGAGTGCACTAATATGCAGGTAGGCCGACTCATGACATTTCTTTACTCTCCTCCATTGGATAAAAGTATCTTTGGACATGTTGGACATATTGACCCATCACTGGCTGCCTTTGCTACAGCTTCTATTACCAAACAGTGCTGCTTTGTGGTATAAAATCAGAGGTCAGGTTGAGTTTGAGTTTATATATATGTATATATATATATATATAGACAATAACGGTAAAGCTTACCAGTTTCATTTTGTGCAGTCCTTCAATATAGGAGTCTAAGAGCAACTACAGAGGCTAAGGCTTTCATCTTTTTTCTCATTCAATTCATTCTTCCCCTGCAAGTGGACATGACAAGTCCAGGCCATCAATAAAATATTGAGTTTCAATCAGAGCCGTTAAAACATGAATGCCTATGATTGCAAGGCCTACAACGGCA
Source organism: Osmerus eperlanus (assembly GCF_963692335.1). Lineage (NCBI taxonomy): Eukaryota > Metazoa > Chordata > Actinopteri > Osmeriformes > Osmeridae > Osmerus > Osmerus eperlanus. The sequence continues at coordinate 24,847 of NW_026911982.1, forward strand.
AGGTTAAGTGAATCACAAGGTTAAAATTAGCTGTCTCTCTTACAAACAGAAGACTAAAGTGAATGTTTTTCATTATTATTTCCTTCGGTAAGGTGAAATTTTACCTGTTCTAACCACTACTTTTAATTTTAGTCTCTTTGTGCCATACATTCATAATGTCACAGCTGCACAGAGTTGGAGTCATAAATACCACAGGCTGCAAACTGCAGCTGGAAGGACAAATAACAGGACTATAGCCATCAGGACATGGATGATCAAAACTTTCTGGTGGTTTCAGGAGTAGGACAATCTTTCCAAACTATACATCTTCATGGAATATACCATGGGGTGGACAAAGGACAAGACAACACTGTGTTTTTTCTTCTGCAAATGAAACATACAGTGCATCCGGAAAGTATTCACAGCGATTCACTTTTCCCACATTTTGTTATGTCACAGCCTTATTCCAAAATTGAATAAATTCTACACACAACACCCCATAATGACTACATGAAAGAAGTTTTTTTAGAAATTTTAGCTAATTTATTAAAAATAAAAAATGAAGAAATCACATGTACATAAGTATTCACAGCCTTTGCTCAATACTTTGTTGATGCACCTTTGGCAGCAATTACAGCCTCAAGTCTTTTTGAATATATAAGCTTGGCACACCTATCTTTGAGCAGTTTCGCCCATTCCTCTTTGCAGCACCTCTCAAGCTCCATCAGGTTGGATGGGGAGCGTCGGTGCACAGCCATTTTCAGATCTCTCCAGAGATGTTCAATCGGATTCAAGTCTGGGCTCTGGCTGGGCCACTCAAGTACATTCACAGAGTTGTCCTGAAGCCACTCCTTTGATATCTTGGCTGTGTGCTTAGGGTCGTTGTCCTGCTGAAAGATGAACCGTCGCCCCAGTCTGAGGTCAAGAGCGCTCTAGAGCAGGTTTTCATCCAGGATGTCTCTGTACATTGCTGCATTCATCTTTCCCTCAATCCTGACTAGTCTCCCAGTTCCTGCCACTGAAAAACATCCCCACAGCATGATGCTGCCACCACCATGCTTCACTGTAGGGATGGTATTGGCCAGGTGATGTGCGGTGCCTGGTTTCCTCCAAATATTACGCCTGGCATTCACGCCAAAGAGTTGAATCTTTGTCTCATCAGACCAGAGAATTTTGTTTCTCATGGTCTGAGAGTCCTTCAGGTGCCTTTTGGCAAACTCCAGACGGGCTGCCATGTGCCTTTTACTAAGGAGTGGCTTCCGTCTGACCACTCTACCATACAGGCCTGATTGGTGGATTGCTGCAGAGATGGTTGTCCTTCTGGAAGGTTCTCCTCTCTCCACAGAGGAACGCTGGAGCTCTGACAGAGTGACCATCGGGTTCTTGGTCACCTCCCTGACTAAGGCCCTTCTCCCCCGATTGCTCAGTTTAGACGGGTGGCCAGCTCTACGAAGAGTCCTGGTGGTTCCGAACTTCTTCCATTTACGGATGATGGAGGCCACAAAGGGTCATTGGGACCTTCAAAGCAGCAGACATTTTTCTGTACCCTTCCCCAGATTTGTGCCTCGAGACAATCCTGTCTCGGAGGTCTACAGACAATTCCTTTGACTTCATGCATGGTTTGTGCTCCGACATGCACTGTCAACTGTGGGACCTTATATAGACAGGTGTGTGCCTTTCCAAATCATATCCAATCAACTGAATTTACCACAGGTGGACTCCAATTAAGCTGTAGAAACATCTCAAGGTTGATCAGTGGAAACAGGATGCACCTGAGCTCAATTTTGAGCTTCATGGCAAAGGCTGTGAATACTTATGTACATGTGATTTCTTAGTTTTTTATTTTTAATAAATTAGCAAAAAAACTTTTTTCACGTTGTCATTATGGGGTATTGTGTGTAGAATTTGGAGGAAAAAAATGAATTTAATCAATTTTGGAGTAAGGGATGAGGGAATGGGCTTTGATGTTTTGCTGATTCTGATCTGGTGGCTTTTCTTCATCATGGTGAGAATTCCTTATCAACTGCAGAGGTCTTCCTTGGCCCACCAGACCCCTTTGAATTACTGAGCTCACCAGTGCACTGACTCTTTGTTTTTAATGATGTTGCGATCATATTTTTGTCCCTGTGACAAAATCCAAATCCATGCCCTTCCAGAAATATCAAAAATATTGTGTTCAATACATACAAATCACGTGACATTTGTTTGACAAGTTCATTGAGCAGGAAGAGCAAAACAGCAGCAACAAGAGCAATAGAGACCTCGTTTTCCGAAACTGGGTTTTCAGTTAATCGCACGGATTGACCTGGACAGTTTTGTG
>NW_026911983.1:0-18425 GCF_963692335.1 Osmerus eperlanus
GGAGAGAGAGAGGTAACCAGGAGGAGGGAGAGAGGTAACCAGGAGGAGAGGGAGAGGTAACCAGGAGGAGAGAGAGAGGTAACCAGGAGGAGAGAGAGAGGGATGAAGGGAGGGAATATGGAGGGGGGAAGGAAGGAAGGAAGGAAGGGAGGGAGAGATTGAGGGAGGGGGGAGGGAGGGAGTAAAACCCTCAGAAAGACCAGCCTTTCATCCACTCCCTGAAGAGAGAGAGAGAGGGAGGGTCTCCCCTGCCCCCCAAACCCACCAGCTCTGACCCTCAGTTCATCCTGAATCAAACATCTCCCACCCTGCCTTCAGATGTGTGTGTGCCTACGTGCGTGAGTGTGTGCATGCGTGTGTGTTGTCTGTGAGCATGAGTGTGTGTGCGTATGTGTGTGTGTGTGTGCATGCAGGCCAGCTGACAGTCTTGCCTGGGCCCGGAACGAGAATCATAGATAGGTCCCCCCCCCCGCGCCCAGATCTGTCCTCTTCCCTTGCTCTTCCTCTCTTCTGCTCCAGTTCTGCCCCCCCCCCCCCCCCCCCCCTGGGCCCTACCCTGGGCCCAGGACAACAGACCCGTTTGTCCCCTCCTATCGGCGGGCCTGTGTGCATGTGTGTGTGTGTGTGTGTGCATGCGTGTGTGCATGTGTGTGTGTGTGTGTGCATGCATGACAGAGTCACCTCCCAAGGCGCCAGCCTGTTGACATTTGTCCAGCAGCGCCGGTCCTCCTCTCCAGTCGGGGTTATTTCCTGTGGAACCTGAGGACTGTGTCAGGAGAGTGACTCGGCCGTTGTGCCACCCTCGCCATTCTCGCCATCCCCCTGGCCGTGTGCCCGCATATTTATATGAGAGCAGCTGCTGGCAGGAAGCTTGTCACAGCTAGCCCCTCTCGACTTCCCTCCTGTCCGTCACTGGGAATCGTTGAGTGTTCAAAATGTCATCTTTGATCTCTGCGGGTCGTTTTACGCCCTCTCGTTTACATTTCATTCATTCAACAGACACCTTCATCCAAAGTGACGTACAAATGTTAGTTCTGACAGTATTTCAGTGGTCAGAGTCAGAGTCGAGGAGGGGCCTGTCGATGGGGAGTAGGGGTCCTTTCTGAACGCCTGTCCTGTGTCCAGGGTCCTGAAGGAGGAGCGTGTGGCGCGCGAGGCGGAGGAGAGGAGGCGAAGGGAGGAGGAGGCGCAGGTGATGGCTGAGGAGCAGAGAGCCAGGGACCAGGAGCGGCTCCTGCAGGAGGAGAAGGAGGCGCAGGAGAGAGCCAGGGCCGAGCAGGAGGAGAACATACGTCTGCAGAAACAGGTAGACACACCAAGACTACAACTCCCAGCAGGCAAGGAGCGCTCTGTGAATGTGACACTGTGAGGTGTGCTCACAGATATTGTAGTTCTATGTAAAGAAGTGTTTTTAAGGGGAATGTCTGACTAATTCAACTTGCCGGTATGTAAGCAACACAACAATATCATGATATTCTCATACACAGACAATAAACACACACACACACAACCCTTCAGGGCCCTGACTAGCCAGACAGACTAGTCTCAAAACATGTCTGAAGAGTTACATCCATGCAGCAGCACCATGCTCAGCTCTGAGATCTGTCAATATTGTCCCAGCTGCTCTGTTCACCGTCCCTCACCCTCCCTGGGTGAGACCCAGAGGGCTGAGTCACGTTGAGCGGCCGGCCAGCTTCCTGCCCAGACCCTGCTGCTCAGGAGCACCAGAGTGGTTTGATCCCCTCCACCAGGAAGTGATTACAAAACGCAGTGATTCAGAGAAGTGTTTGTGTACTCTGTAATAATCGACTCACAGCTGATAACTTATCACCCTGCAGCTGTTTCTGCTGCCTCTCTGCTGCCCTCTAGTGGACTGTCCATGTAGGTCGTTTGTGGTTTAAAGATGGTGTAGGGCTGTATGCAATGTTGTTGAGAGGCACTTTTTGTCTTATTTTCCCGAAGTAAACTTCACATCTCGATAGAAACCAATAAATCTAAAGGTTTGAGGGTAATATGTAATGAAAACTAAATCTATGCTCGTCGCAGGACTTTAAGAAACACAACAAATCATTAAGACCGTTCCAAGACTAATGATTGGATGGTACCTGTCTGTCTACCCACCTACTTGCACGCACTCTGCCCCTGCACTTGACTGATAACTTACTGTACCTAGCTAAAGTTACCGCAGCCAGCTCTTGATAGGTCACCAGCAATAGGTTAAAACTCTATTATAGAATTTCCCAATACTAACATGCCTGTTTTAAAGTAGTTAGTACTAACGTTAGTCATCTTTATGTTCATTATGATAGTGTTGTGTGTGTTCTTACATGTGACTGTGACATGGAGTAAATGGTGAATAAAACGATGCTGCTCTCTCAAAAGCTCTCTCTCTCTCGTGGACTAACTGGACTAGTCTCCCGGCAGAAGTCAGGCAGCGTGTTCATGTGTTTTGTGTGAGTGGCTTTGAAGGGAGGGGTGGGATATTATGGTTAGAATCGTTTGGAATAGAAGCTAAAATAGCTAGCCTCACAAAACTTGCATACAGCAGCTATACCACCCCAGTGCCAAGTTATTATGTTCAGGGTTACTGATGAGGGGTAATAGGCTATTGTTACTTTAACAAGACAGTAGTGTTTTGTTGAACAGAATACCGCCACGCCCTTGCTGTGAAAGAAGTGTTAAGAGAATCACTGCGCTTTTTTAGCTGCGACTGGCAGCTAAAGCTCTGTCTGTAAAGCTGCCAGCTATAGCTCTGTCTGTAAAGCTGCCAGCTATAGCTCTCAAATATCAAATTCTGGCTTTTTTTTTTTTTTTTTACAAAGGCGGTTGCTTTTTTTTGAGTTTCGTTTTCGTGACACTTCTCTCGAACGTGTTGCTTACTGTGTTCAGAGCATCAAGACGAATTACTCAAAAGTTTAACTTGTTTTGTTTTTACACATGAACGTTTGTACACCGTCCAAACGTCTTTGGTCTTCATCAGACGGAGCTGTTGGTGTTTAGCATTGAAAACAACTGAAGAAAGGCAGAGGCAATCTGATAAAACCCCGCTTGGTGTGACCACAACCTCTGTCAGCAAACTGGTGTTTGGCTGTGTTTAGGTCTGTGGGGATTTGGAAAAACCCAGAACAGACTATAATTACAGCAACATCTCCCAGAATGTCCACCAACACACATATCCATCTTATAAAACGTGTTGTTGTTGTTCAGTGTTTCACGTGGTGTTTGTGTGTTCCAGAGAGAGGAGGCCGAGAGCAAGGCCAGGGAGGAGGCAGAGAATCAACGTGTGGAAAGAGAGAAGCATTTCCAGAAGGAGGAGCAGGAGAGACTGGAGAGGAAGAAGGTAAAAGCTGCTCTCTCCATCCTCCCCCAGGTGTGGCTGATGAGATCGGCAGGCCTTATGTGGACATGCATGCAGCCAGATCCAGCATTCAGACCACCTTATGTGGACATGCATGCAGCCAGATCCAGCATTCAGACCACCTTATGTGGACATGCATGCAGCCAGATCCAGCATTCAGACCACCTTATGTGGACATGCATGCAGCCAGATCCAGCATTCAGACCACCTTATGTGGACATGCATGCAGCCAGATCCAGCATTCAGACCACCTTATGTGGACATGCATGCAGCCAGATCCAGCATTCAGACCACCTTATGTGGACATGCATGCAGCCAGATCCAGCATTCAGACCACCTTATGTGGACATGCATGAGGCCAGATCCAGCATTCAGACCACCTTATGTGGACATGCATGCAGCCAGATCCAGCATTCAGACCACCTTATGTGGACATGCATGCAGCCAGATCCAGCATTCAGACCACCTTATGTGGACATGCATGCAGCCAGGTCCAGCATTCAGACCACCTTATGTGGACATGCATGCAGCCAGATCCAGCATTCAGGCCAGAGAGCTTTGATGTTTTTGGCTCATTGCTGAAGCTTGCTCATTGTTCTGATTTCATAGTTAGTACAGTGGTTCTGGGGCAGACTATATACGTCTGTATACACACACACACACACACACACACACACACCCACACACACTGTGAAAGGGGGCTGAGCTTATTGCTGGCTTGTCTTGGCATGCTCCATCTACCACACACACACACAGGAAGCAGGCTGCCCTGCAGACTATGAAGGATATATCTATCCCTCTCTCTCTCTATCACTCTCTCTGTATCTCTATCCCTCTCTCTATCTCTCTCTATCCCTCTATCTCTATCCCTCTCTCTCTATCCCTCTTTCTATCTCTATATGGTCTGACTGTTCTCTAACATGACTGTTCTCTGGTCTGGCTGTTCTCTGGTCTTGTTGTTCTTCGGTCTGGCTGTTCTCTAACCTGGCTGTTCTCTGGTCTGTTTGTTCTCTAACCTGGCTGTTCTGTGGTCTGACTGTTCTCTAACCTGGCTGTTCTCTGGTTTGGCTGTTCTCTAACCTGGCTGTTCTGTGGTCTGACTGTTCTCTAACCTGGCTGTTCTCTGGTCTGACTGTTCTCTAACCTGGCTGTTCTCTGGTCTGGTTGTTCTCTGGTCTGGCTTTTCTCTAACCTGGTTGTTCTCTGGTCTGGCTGTTCTCTAACCTGGCTGTTCTCTAACCTGGCTGTTCTCTGGTCTGACTGTTCTCTAACCTGGCTGTTCTCTGGTCTGACTGTTCTGTGTCCCCAGCGTCTGGATGAGATCATGAAGAGGACACGCAAGTCAGACGCAGCAGGAGAAAAGGTAACGTCATCATTCCCCCCACTGTGACATCACTTCCCTATCCTCTCCACTGTGAAATCACTTCCCTATCCTCTCCACTGTGACATCAGTTCCCTATCCTCTCCACTGTGACATCATTTCCCTATCCTCTCCACTGTGACATCATTTCCCTATCCTCTCCAGTGTGACATCAGTTCCCTATCCTCTCTACTGTGACATCACTTCCCTATCCTCTTCACTGTGACATCACTTCCCCAGTCCCTTCAGAGTGCCCCCTGACCCCCAGGTGTGTTCATGTCTGTCCCCAGAAGGAGACCAGGGCCCCGCCAGCCCAGGTAAATGGCAGCGAGGCTGAGAGCAGAGGTGAGCACCCTGGAAGTGTTGGTGAAGCCACACCTCCTGGACCCAGGAGAGCATTATCTCTTTAATAGTTGTTATTGATCTGTCATTAAAGGGATATCAGGAGAGTGAGTGGGAACAGGCTGTGTTTCACAATCAAATTGTAGTCCTGTCAATAGACGGTAATTAAATGTCATAACCACATGAATGAGCCCATCTATGCTATATATATATATATTTGACCAGCTTCTTCCTGTGTTACACAAACACTCTTCCCCCTCTACCAACATGCCTGGAGAGATTACATTCCTGTCTGAGTTGCATAAACCTCAGTATGTTTCCTATTAAGCTCTTATTAGATGATGCTCTCTCTGCCTTGATGGAAGTCCAGCTTTGGTGTCTCCTCTGGAAACAATACATGTTTTTGTGTTGCTCAGACCCATGCACCAGACCTTGACCCAGACCCAGATACTAAGACCCAGACCCAGATACTAAGACCCAGACCCAGATACTTAGACCCAGACCCAGATCCAGGCACTGAGGTCTGGCAGAGGCACTAACAGCTGAGGATGCCTCAGGATACGATCATAAATCAAGCTTAGATGTTCTCCCCATTCTGAGGGCTGGATGTGCTTCAGAAAGAGCCTACTACCGGCTGTGCAGTGTGTGTGTGCGAGGGTGTGTGTATGTCTTTGTAAGTGTGTGTGTGCATTCATGTAAATGTGTGTGTGTATGCATGCACGTGTGTGCGTATCTGCAGTAGATTAAGAGCTGTCTGTTTTCTATTGTTCAGCCTCTGCAGACTACCAACCCAACTCTGAGCTCAGTCTGGACTACAAGACCTCCCAGGAGCAGAGCGTCCACAGAGACAGGTACGCCCCTCTCTCTCCTACCTGGCCAGAGCATCCAGAGAGACAGACAGGCTCCCCTCTCTATCCTACCTGGCCAGAGCATCCAGAGAGACAGACAGACTCCCCTCTCTATCCTACCTGGCCAGAGCATCCAGATAGACAGACAGACTCCCCTCTCTCTCCTACCTGGCCAGAGCATCCAGAGAGACAGACAGACTCCCCTCTCTCTCCTACCTGGCCAGAGCATCCAGAGAGACAGACAGGCTCCCCTCTCTCTCCTACCTGGCCAGAGCATCCAGAGAGACAGACAGACTCCCTTCTCTCTCTTCTGTCTGCTAAAAGACAATCAGGAACTCCGTGAATGATTGGCCGGATTCCTCTTTTTATAGATTTTATTTTGAACCAGATTTTTACCATTACCATGTTCCTCTTTTCCCTCCCTACCTCCCTCCCTTCCTCTCTTCCTCCCTACCTCAGCCCTTCAGTGCGTGTGGTCAACGGTGTGCAGCCAATCAGACACGAGAATGGCCTCTCCACCAAGGGAGACTCTGCCCACTTCGAAGACATCATCCAGCTAGCCAATCATGACAACAGCACAAACGGAGGGCGGGACAAGTTGCCTAGTGACATCCCCACAGAGCCAATCCTGGCCTTCGAGAATGAAGAGCCCTTCCTGAAGAAAGGCCCCATGAAGCCCCAGCATGTAGCAGGTGGGTCCACACAGCGGCAAGCACCCATCATCTGGAGCATGGTTGATTCTCAGACATACAGCTCTGAAAGCAACACCAAACCTCGAACCCCTCAACTGTCTTGAACCCCTGAACCCCCTCTCCTGTCCTCTCCTCTGAACCCCCTCTCCTGTCCTCTCCTCTGAACCCCCTCTCCTGTCCGCTCCTCTGAACCCCCTCTCCTGTCCTCTCCTCTGAACCCCCTCTCCTGTCCTCTCCTCTGAACCCCCTCTCCTGTCCTCTCCTCTGAACCCCCTCTCCTGTCCTCTCCTGTCCTCTCCTCTCCTGTCCTCTCCTCTCCTGTCCTCTCCTGTCCTCTCCTCTCCTGTCCTCTCCTCTGAACCCCATCTCCTCTCCTGTCCTCTCCTCTGAACCCCCTCTCCTGTCCTGTCCTGTCCTCTCCCCCTGACTCTCTCCAGGCCCACTGCAGAGTGTTAGAGTGGATCAGTTTCCACTTGACAGCAGTAATAACGTATGCATCTTCTGCTGTGTGTGACTTGTCTCCTGAGGGCCGCGGTTCCCAGGGCCTGTCGGGCTGGCAGACCCAGGGGCCGGGTTCAGGCGCATGGCCATGCGGCCAGCTTTACTGGCATCTCGGGTGGTGCTTCTCACCCCGGCATGCATGATTCCCCTGTGGAGAGGGAGGAGGAGGAAAGGGAGGGTGGAGGAGAGGGAGGGAGGGAAGGATGGTGGAGAGGGAGGAGAGAGGAGGGGAGGGAGGGAGGAGGAGGAGAGAGGAGGGGAGGGAGGGAGGAGGAGGAGGAGGAGAGGGAGAAAGGAGGAGAGGGAGGGAGGGAGGAGGAGGAGAGGGAGGGAAGGAAGGAGTGTGGAGAGGGAGGAGAGGGAGGGAGGGGGGGTTGAGAGAAGAGAGGAGAGGAGAGGGAGGGAGGGAGGGAGGGAGGAGGAGAGGGAGGGAGGGAGGGAGGGGAAGGAGAGGGAGGGAGGAGAGGGATGGAGGGAGGGAAGGAGGGTGGAGAGGGAGGAGGAGGAGGAGAGGGAGGGAGGAGGAGAGGGAGGGAGGGAGGGAGGGAGGGAGAGGGATGGAGGGAGGGAGGGTGGAGAGGAAGGAGGAGGAGGAGAGGGAGGGAGGAGGAGGAGGAGAGGGAGGGAGGGTTGAGAGAAGAGAGAGGAGGAGGGGAGGGATGGAGGAGATGAAGGAGGGGGAAGGAGAGAGGGGAGTAGGAGAGGCGTGTTGGCAAGGGGAGCTCTTCAGCTCTCGAGGTCCGACAGTGGGGGGAGAAGACGGGGGGCTCAGGAGGGGGGCTCTGGAGGGGGGCTGCAGAGGGGTATCTTAGTACCCCCAGCTTTAACTGCGTCTCAGTTTCCCAGCCCCCGTGCCCAGTGTCGAATTCCTGGAGTGGTGCTGAGGGAGCGCTTCTCCACAGGACGCTGGCTGCCAGGAGAGCTGCCAGGGGAGCAGGAAACTGATCCAGTCCCAGCTACGCCCGCACCCCCTCCCCACCACATCATAAGCATTACTGAGCCCCCCACCCCACCCCTCCCCACACCCCCCACCTGCCAGCCTGCAGACAGCCCCCTCAGTCATAACTCATTTCCAAAGCAAACATCCCCACCCCTCCAGACGGCCCTGCTGAGGCTACAAACGTCGTTTTAATCAGACCTAACGTTCCCCTCCACGCTCTCACGCCCCAACACTGACATGAGGAGGGGTATATCCTCACTGCATGACTCCTCTCTCTCCTTCTATCTCTCTCCCTCCCTCTTTCTCTCACTCTCTCCCTCTCCTCTCTCTCTCTCTATCTCTCCCTCTCTCTCCCTATCCCTCTCTTTTCCTCTCTCTCTCGTTCCGGAACACTCAGTAGATTGATGTTCTGAGACGTTACGATGTAATTCCTCTCTCTCGCGTTCCGGAACACTCAGTAGATTGATGTTCTGAGACGTTACGATGTAATTCCATAGATGAGCTGGTGTTAGCTGCGGGGCATTCCGTCAGGGCTAATGTGATCATGGGGCTGTCTGAGCGTGTCTCTGTCTGAGCGTGTCTCTGTCTGGTGGGGTGACAGGTGTCTCTGCCAGCCTGCTGCTGGTTCAGCTCTACAGAACCTGCATGTCCAGAACCAGCATGTCCAGAACCAGCATGTTCAGAACCAGCATGTTCAGAACCAGCATGTTCATAACCTGCATGTCCAGAACCAGCATGTTCAGTAACAGCATGTTCAGAACCTGCATGTCCAGAACCAGCCCTCGTCTGCTTACTGCTTCAACAGGAAGCCAGGACACGGACCAGGAAGTCCGTACCAGCCACCATGCTGACTCAGGTCCCTGTGGAAACAACACTGTAAAGTCTTACGAGGCCACGGCCCTGCACACGTGTCTTTATTCTGGGCCTTTCTGTTGGGGTCAGGGGTTAACTGGCCAGGTCATGTCTGGGGTCAACGAGGGTGACCCCGGACGTTCTGTACCAGGCTGTCAGAGGGAGGCCATGTTGGCTGTTCTGTACCAGGCTGTCAGAGGGAGGCCATGTTGGCTGTTCTGTACCAGGCTGTCAGAGGGAGGCCATGTTGGCTGTTCTGTACCAGGCTGTCAGAGGGAGGCCATGTTGGCTGTTCTGTACCAGGCTGTCAGAGGGAGGCCATGTTGGCTGTTCTGTACCAGGCTGTCAGAGGGAGGCCATGTTGGCTGTTCTGTACCAGGCTGTCAGAGGGAGGCCATGTTGGCTGTTCTGTACCAGGCTGTCAGAGGGAGGCCATGTTGGCTGTTCTGTACCAGGTTGTCAGAGGGAGGCCATGTTGGCTGTTTTGCCGTCACGCTAACGTGTGGGAAAGTTGACGTATGTCTTGTGTCTCATCTCTCACATCTAACCCTCCCTCTCTTCTTCTCCTCCAGAGGTTCTCTGAGGTACCTGGTAGGAACCAGCCCCGCCTCCTCTCCACCCCCAGACCAGCCCTGCGTCCTCTCCAGAACCAGCCCCGCGTCCTCTCCACCCCCAGACCAGCCCTGCGTCCTCTCCACCCCCAGACCAGCCCCGCGTCCTCTCCACCCCCAGACCAGCCCCGCCTCCTCTCCACCCCCAGACCAGCCCCGCCTCCTCTCCACCCCCAGACCAGCCCCGCCTCCTCTCCACCCCCAGACCAGCCCCGCCTCCTCTCCACCCCCAGACCAGCCCCGCCTCCTCTCCACCCCCAGACCAGCCCCGCCTCCTCTCCACCCCCAGACCAGCCCCGCATCCTCTCCACCCCCAGACCAGCCCCGCGTCCTCTCCACCCCCAGACCAGCCCCGCATCCTCTCCACCCCCAGACCAGCCCCGCGTCCTCTCCACCCCCAGACCAGCCCCGCCTCCTCTCCACCCCCAGACCAGCCCCGCGTCCTCTCCACCCCCAGACCAGCCCCGCCTCCTCTCCACCCCCAGACCAGCCCCGCGTCCTCTCCACCCCAGACCAGCCCCGCCTCCTCTCCACCCCCAGACCAGCCCCGCGTCCTCTCCACCCCCAGACCAGCCCCGCCTCCTCTCCACCCCCAGACCAGCCCCGCCTCCTCTCCACCCCCAGACCAGCCCCGCCTCCTCTCCACCCCCAGACCAGCCCCGCCTCCTCTCCACCCCCAGACCAGCCCCGCCTCCTCCAGGAGACCCCCCCAACAAAGACCCCCCCTCCAGTTGACCCCCCCTCCAGTCCAGTTGACCCCCCTCCAGTTGACTCCCCTCCAGTTGACCCCCCCTCCAGTTGACCCCCCCTCCAGTTGACTCCCCTCCAGTTGACCCCCCCTCCAGTTGACCCCCCCTCCAGTTGACCCCCCTCCAGTTGACCCCCCTCCAGTTGACTCCCCTCCAGTTGACCCCCCCTCCAGTTGACCCCCCTCCAGTTGACTCCCCTCCAGTTGACCCCCCCTCCAGTTGACCCCCCCTCCAGTTGACCCCCCTCCAGTTGACCCCCCTCCAGTTGACTCCCCTCCAGTTGACCCCCCCTCCAGTTGACCCCCCTCCAGTAGAGACACACAGCCAAACGACTTGTGCCAAACCGATCTCTGGCCGCTCTGTAGGCCACACAGACGGACATTCCCCGGAGAAAAGGGCCGGTGTTGAAAACCAACAGAGAACCTAACCCTGCCATCTGCTACAAGACTCAAACAGCCCCAGGCAACTCCCATGCATAGCAGCCACTCAGCACGGGGCGTCAGTGTTAACCTGCAACACCATCCCAGCTCCAGTCGTGTTCAACCACGTGCACCTTAAGACTGCTCACTTTCATCTGTGCTAGAACAAAGTATAGCTGCCCACAGGACGATACAAACACGTTTGTAATTGTTCTTATAATGATTTGGGAGTCGGAGGAAAAAAAAGTGAGTGATTTTTTTTGTTTTCTTTTTGTGTCGTTATTTAACTTGAGGAGAAATGTACTGACTGGAAACAGTTTTTATGTGAATAATGTAATTGATACTTGAGTGTTAAAGGAGAGAGCGGTCTGTTGAATTGAGTTGTCTAAAGAGAGCCCAATGTCTGCGTCACTCTATCCAGGCCTTTAAACACTCGCCAAGTAGTCACCATACATCAGGGGTATGCTCTTTAAAATGACCTGGGAAAAGTATTTGGTGCGTTCACAAAAAAGAAATAAAAAAAGAATGTTTGAGAAATGTAGATCTATGACATCATAGAGTCATTCCAAGTCAAAACTCGGGTTCTAGAATGTTCCTGAGGCTTCCATATTCAGTTCTAAAGAAGCTGTCGTTGCTTTTTTAGTTTTTTTTGTTTGTTTTTGTTTTTGAAACCAGAGCGAGCATGATTCTATATGCTGTCACTTGCATTGTCCGATTCCTCAGTCTCAAATGTATTTGCAATGCTGGTGTGTGTATATGCTATAAATATATTTTGATGTGTGTTGAAGGGTTGGAGGGAGTATCTTGAGTCTTAATAAAGACACAATCTGTTGTCCAGATGGTCTAGTTGTCACTAAGTGTGTGTGTTAGTTTGAGAGGTGGGTTGAAGAGAGAGTGGTGAAACACCATCCAGGTCTGTTAAACATGACCACTGGAGATCTCAAAATAGCAAATTAGAAATGTACAGCAAACTCACGACCGCAGAACTCCTGGTCCGGTCTACCCCGGTCCTGGTCCCTGTTCCTGAGCCGGTCTTCCTGAGGTGTGAGTGAGCGATGCCCTGGTCCTGGTCTGATCTGCCCTGGTCCTGGTCTGATCTGTCCTGGTCCTGGTCTGATCTGTCCTGGTCCTGATCTGATCTACCCTGGTCCTGGTCTGATCTGCCCTGGTCCTGGTCTGATCTGCCCTGGTCCTGATCTGATCTGCCCTGGTCCTGGTCTGATCTGCCCTGGTCCTGATCTGATCTGCCCTGGTCCTGATCTGCCCTGGTCCTGATCTGATCTGTCCTGGTCCTGGTCTGATCTGCCCTGGTCCTGATCTGATCTTCCCTGGTCCTGATCTGATCTGCCCTGGTCCTGGTCTGATCTGCCCTGGTCCTGATCTGCCCTGGTCCTGGTCTGATCTGCCCTGTTCCTGATCTGATCTGCCCTGGTCCTGATCTGATCTGCCCTGGTCCTGATCTGATCTGCCCTGGTCCTGGTCTGATCTGCCCTGGTCCTGATCTGATCTGCCCTGGTCCTGATCTGATCTGCCCTGGTCCTGGTCCTGATCTGATCTGCCCTGGTCCTGATCTGATCTGCCCTGGTCCTGCTCTGATCTGCCCTGGTCTTGCTCTGATCTGCCCTGGTCCTGATCTGATCTGCCCTGGTCCTGATCTGATCTGATCTGATCTGCCCTGGTCCTGATCTGATCTGCCCTGGTCCTGCTCTGATCTGCCCTAGTCCTGATCTGCCCTGGTCCTGATCTGATCTGCCCTGGTCCTGCTCTGATCTGCCCTGGTCCTGATCTGCCCTGGTCCTGATCTGATCTGCCCTAGTCCTGCTCTGAACTGCCCTGGTCCTGCTCTGATCTACCCTGGTCCTGCTTTGATCTGCCCTGGTCCTGGTCCGGTCTACCTGAGTGAGCGATTCCCCAGCTGTCCACGTTCATCTGGTCCCTCATCCAGAACCCAGCAGGGTTACTCACCCCCCTGACCTCTCATCTCCTCTTCACATCTCGATGGTGGGAGGGGGGTAGAGGGGGTTGAGGCCAGGATGGGGGGTAGGGGTGGGGGTGGAGTGGATGCAAGGGTAGGGGGGTGGGGGGTAGTAGAGAGGGGTGGGGGGTAGGAGAGAGGGGTGGGGGGTAGGAGAGGGGGGTGGGGGCATGGAGGGTTTCCATGTCGACCATGCGAGGCAGCTGGACTCTATTAGCAGCAGGATTTATGTTCCTGCTGTGAACCCAAACGTCACGGCTCCTCACCCCCTGCCTGGTGGAACCCTCCTCTAACAGGACCTCTGCTGCTGGGCCTCTACATGCCCCCCTAACTACCCCACTAATTACCCTGCTGCATGCTCCCCTAACTACCCCACTACCTTGCACCATAGCTGCCCCTCTACCCGCCCCGTTACCTGCCCCCTGCCCGCCCCCCTGCTTGCCCCCTGCCCGCCCCCCTCCTGTCCCCCTGCCTGCCCCCTGCCCGCCCCCCTCCTGTCCCCCTGCCTGCCCCCTGCCCGCCCCCCTCCTGTCCCCCTGCTTGCCCCCTGCCCGCCCCCCTCCTGTCCCCCTGCCTGCCCCCTGCCCGCCCCCCTGCCTGCCCCCTGCTTGCCCCCTGCCCGCCCCCCTCCTGTCCCCCTGCTTGCCCCCTGCCCGCCCCCCTCCTGTCCCCCTGCCTGCCCCCTGCCCGCCCCCCTGCCTGCCCCCTGCTTGCCCCCTGCCCGCCTCCCTCCTGTCCCCCTGCTTACCCCCCCCCCCACACCTCTCCCTCTAGCCCCCGTTAGGAGCGACTGCTGTGTTTCCAGAACATTTAAATGTTGGCACAGTCTGAAAAGTAAATATTTGGTATTTTGAGAGCATGCCATGTTTTTTTTCTTCTTACAGTCTCCACTTTGCCCCGCAGAGCAGTAGTAGCGGGCAGAGACCTTGTTCCTGTTCCGTCTCAACAGGGGCGCTCGCTCGCTTCTCTATTTCACGAGCTCATGACCTAAAAACAGTATAAACTTGATCCATCAGGTTTACTACCGTATCTAACCAGCGTAGATGCTCAGATTAGAACACTCTATGAAAACGTGTTAAACCTCATTCTCACCAGCAGGGGGCAGCGATGCAACACTGCAGCGTTGTGAACGGATCACATTTCCTCTCTGTGGGCTCGTCACAAACCGCCTGGGGGAAAGAGATGTTGTGTGTCACACAGATAAACCCCAACTTATCCAGAAGGTCTCGTAAAAAGAAGTGGATAGAATAGTTATAGTAGAGATTGGGAGGAGGTGCGTGTGCTGTGAGAGAGGGTCCGGACAGTACCCAGGGTCTCTCTCTCTGTGTGACAGCTCTTCATGATCCCTGAGAGACGCTATTCATAGGAGGGGGGCTGTCAGAGGGACAGTGAGTTATAGCTCCAATCTCAGCCAAGGTGTAGAATTAATTCGGAGGGAATGAAGGGTGAGATGGAGGGGAGGGGGGAGGGGGGGAGGGGGGGGGGATTTACGAGACTCTGACAGACTCGGAACGGGACAAAGGTCCTGTCTGTCAGAATTAGAGCCTGCCACTCACGCTCCTGGAATAGCTGGTCTGTGGCATGCCCCCCCTGCCCCCCCCCCCCCCCCCCATCCCTGTCCACGTCACCCTCCCTGATGAATCTCAGCCTCCAGAGAACATATGCTCTGAGAGGAGAGGTCTGGGGGGGGGGGTCTGTCTGTGTGTGTATCTGTGTGTGTGTAAGTGTGTGTATCTGTAAGACTCTATGTGTCTGTGTGTCTGCGTATCTGTGTGTCTCTGTATGTGAATGTGTGTGTGTGTCTCTGTATGTGAATGTGTGTGTGTGTGTGTCTCTATATGTGAATGTGTGTGTGTGTAGGGGGGTCCATTATCTTGTGAGCTGATGAGAGGTGTGGTGGATGTGTTACTGTCCTATTCTTAGAGGCTTGTCCTCTAGTGGACCCTTCCTCACACACACACACACACACACACACACACACACACACACTGTGGGACCCCCGCCGGCCATCTTGTGTGTGTGTTTGTGTAAGAGAGAGGACTGTCCTGTATCTGTGTGTGTGTTGTCCTGGTGAGACCAGGGTGAGCACCATGGTGTTGAGGTTGGGATCCAGGCCTGGGGGGCTTCTCCTCCACTCGCCCAGCCGGCCACGGGGCCTCCAGGCTGGGCTGTTGTTGCGGTGTGATCCTGTGGTGGGACCCTGCGGAGCTTGTGAACGCTGCAGGAAAGCTGAGGTATGGTCTGCGAGCTTGTCTTAATGAGGCGCCAGGGTCGCTGAGGGGTCACGCACTTAGACTACAGAGACAACACCAGCAGCCCACGCTCATTTCTCACACGACACACACACACAACACACACAGACTCACACACACACACAGCCTCTTATCTGTTGGGCAGCAGCTGTGTCTCATGCAGGGGGTTAGCTGCAGACAGGGGAATGGCTGCCTCTCTAAATGAGTCCCTTCCTTGATCCCTGGTTGTGCTGTCCAGGCAGAGCTGCCTCGCACGGCTCCCATCAGAGAGGGACAGCCGCCCGGACCCCCCACCCCCACCCCCCCCACCCCCCCCCCCCTGCCCCCCCCCCCGCCCCCCCCACAGAGCTGGCCTGTGAAGTGGAGTCCAGGTCTCCTCAGAGCCCCTGGGGGGGCTGGTGTCCCGGGACAGCAGCTGGTCTTGACGTGGGCAGAAGCCACATCATCACCACAACCTTTCCGCTTGATTTTCCTGCGGGCGCTTGTGTGGGCCACCTTTTGATCAGCCCCCCCCCCCTCCCTGGCCACCAAGGTCGGCATGGCGACGGGCTGGCGGCTGGTGGTGGAGCAGGCTGAAGGTGCGTGCCTGGGTGGAGAGATGCCGGCTGGGGTCGAGTGGGACCAGGTGCCTTTTTGGGGATCAAATCATCGCTCGTCGCATGGCTGACGACCAAGAGAGGCTTAAACGAACGGTCATTATGGGAACGTCTGCCCTCTGCAGATGGACAAATGGACGTTTGGTTGTCAGAGTACTATCAAAGCTTGGGCACCTCTCTGGCTCTCGCTAGCTCTATATATACACACAAGCACGCTGGTGTCAAGTTAGACAGTTTACAAGGGCAATTTATTAAAAATGAAACAGAAAACAGCACAATGAGAGTCCAGAGGGCAGGACCAGAGAGCCATGTTTGTGTTCAGGGCAGAAACACAGAAGAAGAGGAAGAGGAGGAGGAGGGGAAGAGAGATGAAGAGGAGGAGGGGAAGAGAGAGGAAGAGGAGGAGGGGAAGAGAGAGGAAGAGGAGGAGGAAGGGAGGAAGGGAAGAGAGATGAAGAGGAGGAGGGGAAGAGAGAGGAAGAGGAGGAGGGGAAGAGGAGGAGGGGAAGAGAGAGGAAGAGGAGGAGGGGAAGAGAGAGGAAGAGGAGGAGGGGAAGAGAGAGGAAGATGAGGTAGGGAAGAGAGAGGAAGACGAGGAGGGGAAGAGAGAGGAAGATGAGGTAGGGAAGAGAGAGGAAGACGAGGAGGGGAAGAGAGAGGAAGAGGAGGAGGGGAAGAGAGAGGAAGAGGAGGAAGGGAAGAGAGAGGAGGAGGAAAGGAAGAGAGAGGAGGAGGAGGAGGAGGAGGGGAAGAGAGGTGTCTGTAGCAGATGCAGACTGGAGTGTGTGTATGACAGGGTGAGAAAGTCCTCCGAGGTTTGAGCGACACCTCGAATCGTCTCTCCAGATCATGTCATCAGGCCGGGGCTGCCCGCGTGGTCTGGGTTCCAGGCCGCGTGGTCTGGGTTCCAGGCCGCGTGGTCTGGGTTCCAGGCCGCGTGGTCTGGGTTCCAGGCCGCGTGGTCTGGGTTCCAGGCCGCGTGGTCTGGGTTCCAGGCCGCGTGGTCTGGGTTCCAGGCCGCGTGGTCTGGGTTCCAGGCCGCGTGCCTCAGATTCTCTCGCTGACACTGCCTTGATTTGCTGGATGTGCTGCGTCTTCATCAGGGGCTGACAGCATGTTTGACCACATCGATGGCCGTCAGCACACAGCCAGGTCCTGCCAGCTTCACCAACCCAGCTGTTTCCAGGCCTACAGAGATGTCTGGGTGTGTATCTGTGATGGTCTCCGTGGTGATGGGCTCCATGGTGCTGGTCTCAATGGTACTGGTTTCCATGGTAAGGCTGTTTGTGTCTGTGCATGTTCACCCGTGAGGGCATCACCATTATCAGAACATGTACAGCTGCTCACAACTGCATCATGACAGAATGATCATGGGACCTCGTGTGGTCTAGTTACGGTTTCTGGAACACTATCCTTGTGTATTTACCCAGAGAGGACAAGAACATCACCCACCTTCGCACCCTGCTCTCTCTTCTCACCCACACAGCGTGTCATTACTGCTGTGTGGGTGTTTAAGAGAGAGGGGGTAGGCTACTGAGTGTGTAAGAGAGAGAGAGAGGGCTGTCTAGAAGTGAGTGAGTGTGTGTGACACATGAGAACAGCCGCTATGGGACCCTGGAGAGCATGGGTGAGGGGGAGAGGGAGGGGGGGGTGTGGGTGAGGGGGAGAGGGAGGGGGGGGAGGGAGGGGGGTGGAAGTAGCAGAGGCAGACGTGAAAGTGAAACCCTTTCAGGGTACGAAGGAGAATATCCCTTGCATAACACACACACACACACCTCTGGTCAACACCCACACCCCCCCCACACACACACACACCTCTGGTCAACACCCACACCCCCCCACACACACACACACCTCTGGTCAACACCCACACCCCCCCCCACACACACACACACCTCTCTGGTCCACACACACACACCTCTGGTCCACACACACACACCCCCCCACACACACACACACCTCTGGTCAACACCCACACCCCCCCCCCACACACACACACCTCTGGTCGACACACACACACCTCTGGTCCACACACACACACCTCTGGTCCACACACACACACCCCCCACACACACACACACCTCTGGTCCACACACACACACCCCCCACACACACACACACCTCTGGTCCACAGCCTGGTGGAACCCAGGCAGAACCAGCCAGAGGAGGGGGGATGACCTGGATCATGAAGATGAAATGAAATGACAGACAGTACACAATGGCAGAATACCTAATCACTGTGTCTGAACCAAAAAGTAACAAATAGAGAGAGACTGGTTTATTTATTGGGAGAAAAACCTAACTGCTGTATTTTAGCAGCAAAGTATGTATCAGCCTGTCATGGCTTTAGAGAAAACCACAATGAGGACAATTTATAATATGGCAAACATAACATGTTTTAATTTTTGTTTTAATATTTTGTTTAAATTTTACTGTAATTTTTCAGAATTTCAAATTTAGTATTTGATTTTTACTATTATTATTATCATTATATAACCTGTATGTGCGTATGTATGTGTATGTATGGGTATATGCGTGTGTATATATACGTGTGGGTGTGTATACATGTGTGTATGCGTATACATATATATATGTATATATACATATGTGTGTGTGTATCTATTTACTTATTTATTTATTTATACCGATTATTTGGCAACATTAATAATATACCAACTTGAATAATAATAACATGGATACAAGTTGTACACCTGTGTGGTGTAGATACACTGTATATGTTAAACTGCCGTGTGTGTCTCTGTATGTGAGTGTGTGAAATATAAGTATATATAAGGCCATGATTTACATTGATTAATATTTCTGTAATTCTACCGTTGCTTTGGCAATATGAACAATTCTTGTTTTCATGCCAATAAAGCCCTTTGAACTGAACTGAACTGTTGCTGAGGATGTCCTGGTGTGTGCTGGGT